>NC_066569.1:10946831-10971831 GCF_024679095.1 Eriocheir sinensis
ACACTCGCAGATGACGCTGTGGCCGAGGCCCGGCCCGGCGGCTCCGGCTCCAGGGCCTGGCTGTGTTCATAATGGCTGCGTGTGCTGGCCCTGTGTGCTCTGCAGTTATATCTTAGTTCCTGGCCCGCCCACACTATCCACTGCCACTGACGGTGCTCTGGAGGCTGTGGCCCCACAGCCTAACTAGCCCCATAAAACACTCCAAAAGAAGAAGAAGAGCCTTAATTTCAAATTTTAACACTTTCTTGGCATTCACCAGCCAACATTTACCAACTACACTGCTACAAACTCACTATAGCTCAGTCGGTAAAGCTCTGCACTGCCAGGCTTCGCGGCCTGACAGGCGGTGGTTCAAGCCCCATTCAGGCCAGGATTTTCCACTGCCAAACACAAGACCATAGGGAGACTGCGAGAGGCCAAATGGCCTACACACGGCAGCTCCAGATTCCCTCCCACTACCACCTGTCATTCTCGTCTATGTAGCTATATGGGGTGTGTGGCGTGTGAGGACCTGGTAGTACCCAGAGATCAACTAAAGAGCCTTGCTCAAAGCTTGATGGTACTTGCTGGCAATTGTGAGTCCAACTTGTGATCAGGCAGTGGTGAAATACAGGTGGATAAATGTGTACCTTGGGTAGGTACACTGTGTTAGCCCAGATGTCATACTGGCCCTGTGTTGCGGGGTGATGGGCTCGTCACCAATGCTATAAAGAATAAAACTGACTTTTCTCTTTTTCTTTGTCCAAACAGGAGACTGAAAGAAGACAGAAACAAGAGGAAGAGTGTGTGTTCGTGTGTGTGTGTGTGTGAGGTGATATAAACAGACAAGAAGAAGAGGAAAAAAAAGAAGCGACTGAAGAGTGGGAGAAAAGAGACACGACATTACATCGAGAGTGAGTGAGTGAGAGGGAAGAAAGACACTCACTCACCACTCACCACCGTCACCACCATCATGTCAGTCCATCCCCCCCCCAAGAGGAAGGAGATCTATAAGTATTCGGCGCCATGGACCCTGTACAGCATGAACTGGTCTGTGCGCCCCGACAAGAGGTTCAGGTGAGTGTGTGTGTGTGTGTGTGTTTGTATAGATGTTTATATAGTGTATAATTTTTTTTTTATTGCAGGGTCTTATTTTTGTGTCCCTTCTCATACCCCCCCCCTCCCCCCCCAGGCTGGCGGTGGGCAGCTTCGTGGAGGAGTACAACAACAAGGTACAAATCGTACAGCTGGACGAGGACACCTCAGAGTTTGTGGTACGCTCCACCTTTGACCACCCCTACCCCACCACCAAGATCATGTGGATACCAGACAGTGTGAGTAAAAAAGCTACATTTTTAATGAATTAACTGATTAACAGTTATTGAAGCCAACTTTTGGATTAATGTATCGATGGTTAATGAAGCAAGCTGTGCCCAGCTCTGTTTACTTGTGTGTATGTATGTATGCATGTGAGTGTAATTCCTCATGGCCTGCTCACGAGCTGGACTCGTCATCACCAGCAAGTATCTTCCCTCTCAGAGCAAGACTCATTAGTGTATCTTAGGGTTCTGGCAGGACCTTCACCCCCCCCTCCCCCATCCCCCTTGCTCAAGGGGGGGACAGTGACTGCTCCTTGGCAGCAGAAATTTCTCGGCCTGAGCAGTGCTCGAACCCCCACCTGGCGGGCAAGAGCCTGTGTGTATGTGTGTGTGTGTGTGTGTGTGTATATGAGTTTGTATGTATGAGTGTGAGGTTCTCTGTACACCTGTGTGAGTATGTTCTCCCCCCCCCCCGCAGAAGGGCATCTACCCCGACCTCCTGGCCACCAGCGGGGACTACCTGAGGGTGTGGCAGCAGGGCTCCGACGGCGACACACGCATGGCCTGCCTCCTCAACAACGTGAGTACACCAACACACACACACACACACACACATGACATCTAAACAGTTCCGTCAGTCTTTGTTAGTCACTCAGTTGATCACTCAGTCACCCCTCACCCCTCCCTCTCCCTCCCCCAGAACAAAAACTCGGACTTCTGCGCGCCCCTCACCTCCTTCGACTGGAACGAGGTGGAGCCCAACCTTATCGGCACCTCTTCCATCGACACCACCTGCACCATCTGGGGGCTGGAGACGGGGCAGATGCTGGGGCGCGTTAACGTTGTCTCGGGGCACGTCAAGACCCAGCTCATCGCCCACGACAAGGAGGTGTTCGACATTGCCTTCTCCCGAGCTGGTGGCGGCAGGGACATGTTTGCGTCTGTGGGTGAGTGAGTGTGTGTGTGTGTGTGTGCGTGTGCATGCGTGTGTGTGTGTGTGATGTTTTAAATTATTTTGGTAGATTAAGTCTTTCTCTCTCTACCACCCCATCACCTCATCTCTCTCTCTCTCTCTCTCTCTCTCTCTCTCTCTCTCTCTCTCTCTCTCTCTCTCTCTCTCTCTCTCTCTCTCTCTCTCTCTCTCTCTCTCTCTCTCTCTCTCTCTCTCTCTCTCTCTCTCTCTCTCTCTCTCTCTCTCTCTCTCTCTCTCTCTCTCTCTCTCTCTCTCTCTCTCTCTCTCTCTCTCTCTCTCTCTCTCTCTCTCTCTCTCTCTCTCTCTCTCTCTCTCTCTCTCTCTCTCTCTCTCTCTCTCTCTCTCTCTCTCTCTCTCTCTCTCTCTCTCTCTTTTCACCCCATAACTTTCCTTCTCTCACCCTTCATCACCCTCAAACCTTCCTCCTCCCCCCCTCAACACCCCCTAACCACCCTCCCTTCCTTCCTTCCCCCCAGGAGCTGACGGGTCTGTGCGCATGTTTGACCTCCGCCACCTTGAGCACTCCACCATCATTTACGAGGACCCTGCCCACACTCCGCTGCTCCGCCTGGCATGGAACAAACAGGACCCAAACTACCTCTCCACCGTGGCCATGGACGCCTGCGAGGTGGGTTATTAAGCCGTCCGCTGCGATTGGCACTGATTTTGCCTTCACTGGTAGCCTGGTAACATATCGTCCCAGGTCTTCCTCTGCCTTTGTGGTGGATAGAGGAGTGTTTCCCATGTGGTATTGGTGTGCTGGATATCCCTTCACTGGTAGCCTGGTAACATACAATCCCAGGTCTTTCTCTGCCTCTGTGGTGGATAGTGGAGTGTTTCCCATGTGGTATTGGTGTGCTGGATATCCCCTCCCAAGGTGCAGGACTTTACATTTTTCTTCATTGAATTGTAGCAGATGCTTTTTGTTCCATTCCTGTTGCTTGGTGAGGTCTTCTGGTAGGAAATCCACAGTCAAGGGGTTAGTAATTGTAATAGTAATAGTATTTAATAGGTAATCTGTAGGTAAATATAGTTAATTATCTTATGAGGCCCACAAATAGGGGTAAGGAGAGAGGAGACAGCCACAGTATTTCATCTCCTTTATTGTTCATCCCTCCGCAGGTGATCATCCTTGACGTGCGTGTTCCCTGCACCCCCGTGGCGCGCCTCAACAACCACCGCGCCTGCGTCAACGGCATCGCCTGGGCACCACACTCCTCTGTGCACATCTGTACCGCAGGTGTGTGTGTGTGTCTTTGTGTTATTTTCTTTTAATGTGTTGTTTTTCTCCCAACTCTAAATTTCTCCTACCAGGAAGTACTGAATATTTCCACCTTATCTTTTTTCATCTGATTTTCACTACTTATTTTTCTATCAATATTTTCATCCCCTTTGTTTTCCCTTCACCTCAATTCCTGTGTCCTCCTTACCTTCTTTTCTCTCTCTGTTCTCCTTATCCTCATTGCCTTACCAGATATCTCTACCTCTATCTATCTGTCTTTCTATACTTACCATCTTTTATTATATCTTCCCTTTGCTGTTCCCTAAATTCTTGTCCCCTTCCTTAGCTCTCTTTGCTCTCTCAACTTCTAATTATAATCTAAATATTTTCATGACTCATTTTAGTTTTTAGGTTTTCTGTTTCATTTTCTTCCTCCCTCTCCCTCTCTCTCTCTTGGCTCCTCCCACCCTCTCTCTCTCTCTTGGCTCCTCCCACCCTCTCTCTCTCTCTTGGCTCCTCCCTCCCTCACCCCCTTCTTCCTCCACAGGGGATGACCACCAGGCGCTGATATGGGACGTCCAGCAGATGCCCCGCGCCATCGAGGACCCCATACTGGCCTACACCGCGGCCGAGGGGGAGATTAACCAGATCCAGTGGGGGGCGACACAGCCAGACTGGATCGCCATTTGCTACAATAAGTGTTTGGAGATCCTGAGAGTGTGAGACAGAGAAGGAGGAGGAGGAGGAGGAGGTCGTGTGTGTGAGTGTGTGTGTGTGTAATGAGAATGTCTGTATGTGTGTGTGTGTGAAGGGAGATGTGTGTGTGTGTGTGTGTGTAAGGACTTGCGTGGGTGTTTTTTTAGCATTTTAGGATATTTGAACACACACACACACACACACACACACACACACACTTGCCTTCCTCCTCTAATTCTTACCTTCCAGTTCAATTTTTTTCTCATTTCTTTTTCAGTCATTCAATATTTTCCTTCCTTCATTTGTACTTTTCTTCATTTCCTTTGTTTTTCCTTTCTCTCCATTTCTCCATTTCATTCTCTCTTCCTATTTTCTTCTTTATTCCTCTCTGTCTCCTTTCTTCTTATCTCCCCTTGTTTTTCTCCTTTCCCTTCCTTTCTCTCCATCCTTGTTCTTCTCCTTTCCTTCCTCCATCCTTTCTTTCCCTATTCCTTTCCTGTTTCTCTTTCTCTCCTTTTTAACCTTCCTTTCTTTCTTGCCTTGTTCTTCTTTTCCTTTCCTTCCTTCCTTTCTTGTTCCTCTCTCTCCTTTCTATATTTCTCACCTTGTTCTTCTCCTTTCCTTTCCTTCCTTTCTTTCCTTATTCATTTATTCCTCTCTCTCTTTCCTTCCTCCTTCCTTTCTTTTGCTATTCTCTCTCTCCTTTCTTCCTTCCTCTCCTTCATTTCTAAACCTCAGGGACATCATCTTCTTCCTCCTCCTCCTCTTCCTCATCTTTCTATATATGTTTGCTCAATTCAATTCTAGTTTTCAATTCTTAAGAGGTTTTTGTTTATATATCTCAGGCCATTGTTTACTTAGCTCTCACATACACACACACACACACACACACACACACATCTAAGCTAACCATTCACTGTATAGATGTAGGAAAGGATGAAGATGAGGAGGAGGAGGAAGAAGAAGAAGAAAAAGAAGAAGGGAGTTGAGTTATGCAAGGAAAGGATGTATGTAGAGAGAGAGAGAAGAGAGAGAAGAGAGAGAAGAGAGAGAGAGAGAGAGAGAGAGAGAGAGAGAGAGAGAGAATGAATGCAAGGAAGGTAGAAAGAGGGAGGTAGAGAGAGAAGGGGAGGGAAAGGATGCAAGAAAGAGTGAGAGAGAGAGAAGGAAGAGGAGTGAGTTACTGAGGAGAAAGAGAGAGGAGGGAAAGGAAGATGAAGAGGAGGAAGGGAAGAATGCAAGAAAAATGGGAAACAATCATCAACTCATCTCTATTTCATTCATATGTTAATTATTCTCGACATTTTGCGCTGTACACGACCTTCCGAAGACAGACAGACAGACGGACGGAGAGGCAGCCAGCGTTGACCTCCTCCCTCGACACACACACACACACACACACAAGACTATTCCTCTATTCTGTGTGTCTGTGTGTGTGCTAGAAAAACTGCATCTGTGTGGCTGGCTGGTGTAAGGCTGACTCTGGGTTGCCTCTGATGTGTTCATTGGCTTTTCAGTACATGTTGAGGGACTTTGAGTAATGGTACAGGGGTAGACTTGATGGGATAGTGTGTACAGAGTCTCCATCATATGCTGTGAGGTTCAGAGCTGTTTTTTTTTTAGCATATCAGCGCCCCAAAATGCATATTCGATTAGGCTTTCGTAGGAGTGTTGGGCTTCATTTCCAGGGATAGTTTTGTGACCCTGGTGGTAGTGTGACTCTTTCTCTGTACCGTGAACCTAAGAGAGACATTTGACAAGGCTTTCGTAGGAGTTGTGTGGGTACATTTCCAGGGATAGTTTTATGACCCTGGTGGTAGTGTGACTCTTCCTCTGTACCATGAACTTAAGAAACGGACATTTGACCAGGCTTTCATAGAAGTTCAGGGTTCATTTCCAGGGGTAGTTTTGTGACCCTGGTAGTAGTTTAATCCTTCCTCTGTACCATGAACCTAAGAAACGGACATTTGACAAGGCTTTCATAGGAGTTTGGTGGCCATTTCCTGGGGTAGTTTTGTAACCCTGGTGGTAGTCTGACCCTTCCTCTGTACCGTGAACCTAAGAAAGACATTTGACAAGGCTTTTGTAGGAGTTTTGGGGGCATTTTCAATCTGACACATACTAACACAACCACCTCTATGAAAACCTTATCAAATGTGTGTGTGTGTGTGTGTTGAAACGTTTAAGAATGTGAAACTAAGAAGGAGAAAAAGAAAGAAGGATGAGAGAGAGAGAGAGAGAGAGAGAGAGAGAGAGAGAGAGAGAGAGAGAGAGAGAGAGAGAGAGAGAGCACATTAACCCAGCTATCTCACATCTACTTGAATCCATTTTGTAATTTTATATAATGCTAAAATTAGGGTGTTCTGATAGAGTGTCAATCCCTGTTGCTGTCTGTCTATCCATCTATGTGTCCGTCTGTCTGTGTAGAGTAACATAATGGCTATTCCCTCCCTCCCTGTGTGTGTGTGTGTGTAGGAGGAAGAGAAGGAATGAGGAAGAATGGAGAGGAGGAGAGGAAAGAGAGAGAGAAAAAGAATTAAAAGGAAGATGTCTGTGTGTGTGTGTACGTGTGCGTGTGTGTAACCATACCACCATCACCCCCATTCTTTCCTTACACACCCCATCACCATTTCCTTATACTAACCAGTGGGGAGCATACGGCTGGGGGTGCGTTGCTTCACTCACCATCACCCATACGTAAGATTCAGCCCTTTACCAACCCATCAACCACAACTATTGCCAACCATACTGCCATCACCATTACTTCTACTACTATCACAGACTGGGGTAGATACGTAACGAGACAAAAGAAAGCCCTGTTGGTATTGTACGTCTGTGTCAGCCCATTCCATTTTGACCACGTGACCTTTAACCTTGGTTGGCGTTGGGAGTGTTTGAGTCCACCCTGGGTCAAGTCAGTTATCTGTATCCATCATTTACCCTCATTCATATTGTGTCTCGTGAAGCTAACTTAATTTTCCACAAGCTCCTCCTCATGAATGCTTCTTTTTATGTCGAACGGAATTATGGAGAGATTGGAATATGTGACTGACTGACTGGCTTTTCTTTTTACACCAGAAGACACGGGTCAAGGGCAATAAAAAGAGCACAAAAAAAAGACCGCTACTCGCTGCTCCTATAAAAGATAAAAGCAAAGAGTAGCCAAAAGAGAGGTCAATTTCGGGTGGAGAGCTGTCTTGATACACTCTTCTTGAAATCCAGTTTACCAGTGTATGGGATGAAAGAATGGAGATGCTGGTTAACTCTTGCATAAGGGGTTTGGACAGTATAGGGATGAGGATGAGTAGAAAGTCGTGTTCAGCGGGGCCACGGGAAGGGGGGAGGCATGCAGTTAGAAAGTTCAGAAGAGCAGTCAGTGTGAAAATAACGATAGAAGATAGAGAGGCAACATGGCGGTGGAATTTAAGAGGTAGAAGACTATCAGAGGAGGAGAGCTGATGAGATGACTGACTGTAATTGGCTGACTGACTGACTGATAGATTGAATAACAGCAAAAACAGACTGGATAGGGTATAGAAATGAGGTGGAGAGAGAGAGAGAGAGAGAGTTTGTAATAAGTGTGTAAGGTTCTAAGTGAATATGGGAATGAGTGATGAGTGAATGAGGTGAGTATGAGTGTGTTTAGAGTGAGTATATGTATGTAAGTGTGAGTGAGGAAGTGAGGTGGAGTGAGTTTGTGAATGAGTTAGTAAAAGTATGAATGAGAGTGAGTGAGTGAGAGAGAGAAAGTGAGCTAAGTTAGTTTGTGAATGAGTCCGTGTATGTATGAATGAGTAAGTGAGTGAGAAAGTGAGATGAAGATAGTTTGTGAATGAGAGTGAGAGAGAAAGTGTGCTGAAGATAGTTTGTGAATGAGTTAAGTCAAGGTAAGAATGAGTACTGAGTGAGTGAGTGAGTCCCCATTGTCCTTCATATGTCAAGTACCTTCTAAGCGCTGTAAAATAAAGGTTTTTTAATTATCTTCAACTTATTATTATGCAAAACTTCCTTCTGCTTATGAGAGAGAGATAGAGAATCAACACTTGGAGGAAAACAAAGGGATGATAAATGAGGGGAGGAGGAGGAGGAGGAATAAAGTTGAAGGAGATATAGGAGAAAGAAAGAAAGAAGAGAGTAGGAATTAATGGAGGAGGAGGAGGAGGAAAAAAGTTGAAGGAGATATAGGAGAAAGAAAGAAGAGAGTAGGAATTAATGGAGGAGGAAGAAGTTGAATAAAAGGGAGATACCAGAGAAAGAAAGGAGAGAAAGAAGAAAGGAGAATTGGGATAAGAGGAGGAGGAGGAGGAAAAACAAGAAATGGGGTAAGGAAAAGATGAGGAAAAGGAGATACAAGAGAGAAAGAAAGGGAGGAAGGAGAGCAAAAAGAAAAAGAAACAGTAAAGAAGGGAGATACAAGAGAAAGAAAGGAAGGAAGAAGAGCAAGAGGAAACAGAGTAAAGAAGGGAGATACAAGAGAGAAAGAAAGGAAGGAGGGCAAGAAGAAAGGAGGAAGAAGAAACAGAGTAAAGAAGGGAGATACAAGAGAAAGGAAGAAAAGAAGAAAGAAATATGATGAAGTTTCAAGTACATTGGAAGGGAGAGAGACAAGGAGGTAAGGTAAGGTAAGGTAAGAGAAGGGAGGAGAGGTAAAAGATGCTTAACCTGGTAGCAGCAGGGATCATGTTTCTTAATGGTCCCTCCAAGCGAGAAAAATGAGAAAAAATCACCCCTCACACAAACTATTTCATAATATATATCAGTGCATTTGTGATCAGATTATACATCATCTATTTTGGGGCGTTTATATCATGGCACAAATTTGGCCCGTCGCTGCTACACGGGAAAGCCACAAATTTGGCCCGTCGCTGCTACCAGGTTAAAAGTTATAAATGAAAGAAGTCTAACTGGGCAGAGAAACAAGTCTACAAGCTGTAACAGAAAGGGTATTAGGATTATCTTGTACTTTTTATTATGCAAAAATTCCTTCCTCCTCTCTCCACTTACGGGATAGAGAAAAAATTTTAATACTACGGAAAATAAAGAAAAAAATTAATGTGTTTTTGCGGTAATACTGAAGTGAAGGCCCATTGATTTGAAGAGCATCTGATCCCCTAAGAATAGAGGTTGAATAGGCTCCGTTACCCTTAGAATAGATTATGAATAGACCTTGATCCCCTAAGAATAGAATTTGAATAGACTCCAATCCCCTGAGAATAGATTTTGAATAGACTTTGATCCCCTTAGAATAGAGACTGAATATACTTTGATCCCCTCAGAATAGATTGAATAGACCTTGATCCCCTTAGAATAGATAGAATAGACCCCAATCCCCTTAGAATAGAGTTTGAATAGACTTCAATCCCCTTAGAATAGATAGATTTTGAATAGACTTCGATCCCCTTAGATGGATTTTGAATAGACTCCAATCCCCTTAGAATACTTTTTGAATAGACTCCGATCCCGTTAGAATAGATTTTGAATAGACTTCGATCCTCTTAGAGAAACTGATTGGGGTTTTCATTCATAATTCCGTAAATATTAAAAAAACAAAACAAACACCCTAGACTTGCTTACAGACAATGACGCACACACACACACAGCCACAGTAAAAAAACGCGCACACATGTATATATATATATGTATGTACGTATGGCAAAAATCGATGAGGTTCGCGCACAGAAAATCGCGTCTATACATAAAAAAAAAGATGGAAAGTATATAAAAAAAATTGCAGGTGGATGATGCGACATGTTTTATGAGCCTTGGCAATAATAATAATAATAATAATAATAATGATACTACAATGAATTCTTACATCTTCTTTCTTGTATTGATAAGTAAGAGTTATACACACACACCATTTGCTCCTTCCTTCCTTCCTTCCTCTTCTTCTTTCTCTCCTTTCTTCCTTATTCTGTGTTTAATTTCCTTGACTTTCACTAACTCTCTCCTTTCTTTCTTATCCTATGCTTTCTTTTGTTTCTTCCTCTTCCCTTTCTTTTCCTGTTTCTGCTCTTCCTCCCTTTCCATTCTACTCTATCTTTTCCTTCCTTCCTCTTCCTCCCTTCTTTTCTTTTTTCCTTATCCTTTCTGGTTTTCATCTTCTCCTTCCTTCCTTCCTTTTTCTCTTCCTTTCTTCACCCCTCTTTCTTTTCCTTCTTTCCTTCCTTCCTTTACTCCTCTTTCTTTTCCTTCCTTCCTTCCTTCCTTAACCCCTTTCTTTCTTTTCCTTCCTTCCTTCACCTCTTTCTTTCTTTTCCTTCCTTCCTCTTTTTTTGTCTTCCTTCCTTGGTTTCACTTCCACTTCCTCTTCCTCTTCCTTCCTTTACTTCTCTTTCTTTCTTTTCCTTCCTTCCTTCGTGGCATCTGATATTACCAAAGAAGAAGAAGGAGGAGGAGGAGGAGGAGGAGGAGGAATGTAAACTGAACACATTGACTCACTGACTGACTGACTGACTGATTGGCACTTTCTGAAGCATTGAAACTCACTCTTCTTCTTCTCTTTTATCTAGTTTTCTTTCTTTCATTAGCCGAGGAATTTTCAAGTCTCATTTCTTTCATCTTTTCTTTCTTTCTTTTTATCTTTTTCTTTCTTTTCTTCAGCTGAGGAGAAACTGTCTTACCTCCTCCTCCTTTCTTTCCTTCTTTCTTTCTTTTCCTCTCTTTTCTTTCACTTTTTGCGCCTCCTTTTTCCCTCTTTCACACAACTTAATTCTTTCTTGTATTCATTTCCTTCCCTTCCTTCCTTCCTTCCTTTCTTTCTTTCTTCCATTGCACAGAGTCGATGAGAACCAGTGGTGGCGGCGGTGGTGGTGAGTGTGCTGAGTCCCTTCACTGAGCACCGCCACGCTTATAGGAGTCGCACTGAGCTGAGCACCTCGCATAAGGCAGCACTAGGGGGAGGAGGAGGAGGAAGAGGAAAGGAAAGGGAAATAGAGGAGGAGAAGGAGAAGGAGGAGGAGAGGGAAGGGAAGGAAGAGGAAGAGGAGGAGGTTTTAATCTACTCTTAAGATGAATTGTCAAGTGAAAAATGGCAATGATGACCAGACAGACACACACACACACACCCTAAGAAATGAAGAGGAAAGGAAAAACCGCAGAAAAAGAAGAAAAAATGGCAGGTCATAGTAGTAGTAGTAGTAGTAGTAGCAGTGGTGGTAGTAGTAGACCATTCAGACACCAGTTACTACTCCTCTCCTACAGCCACAAGACCCAGGGCTAAGGGGCTGACTGTAGCTTGTGGGGCTGACCAGACCTCATGTGGGGCTGACTGGGCTTCTGGAGATCTAAATGGGCTTCCTCTGGGGTTGATTGAAGCTTCTGTGGGGCTGACCAGACCATTTGTAGGGCTGAGTGGGCTTCTGTAGACATAATCGGGCCTTCTCTGGGGCTGACCAGACCATTTGTAGGGCTGACTGGGCTTCTGCAGATCTAACCAGGCTTTCTTGGGGGCTGACTGAAGCTTGTATGGGGCTGAACAGACCTCATGTGGGGCTGACTGGGCTTCTGAAGATCTAACCAGGCTTTCTCTGGGGCTGAGTGAGGCTTCTGAGGGGTTGACCAGATCTGATGTTGGGCTAAGTGGGCCTATGTAGATACAACCGGGCTCTTCCAAGGGTCTAACTGGATCATTTGGCTGGGCTAACTGGTGATTCATACGTCTACCTCCAGTTCCTGTCGATGGTGTTGGTGTTGGTGGTGGTGGTGGTGCAAGCCTTCAACCACACAGCCAGTCAGCTGGTTCGGTTCAGGCCAGTGTGTGGTTGAGGTGCGGCTGTGTAGAAGGAGGATGAGGAGTGATGATGGTGTCTGTCTGTCTGGGTTCCCTGATGAAGATGACACTGCTAACCTGAAGAAGGGAGAGAGAGAGAGAGAGGGAGGGAGTTAACAGAGGTGATAAGAGGGGAGGGAAGGTCAATTCCTAAGGATATGAAAAGGGAGGAGTTATACACACACACACACAATACAAATAGGTTAACACACACACACACACACACAATACAAATAGGTTAACACACACACACACACACACACACACACACACACACACACACACACACACACACACACACACTACAAATAAGTAAATACAAACACAATTCCACTATATAATCTTGTAAAATGACCTCGAGAAATCCGATAATCATGACCTCATACTAAAAAGGAAGGAAGGGGAAGTTAAGAGAGAGAAGGAAGAGGTCAAAAGATAATACTGAAACACCCACACACCCACACACATATATACGTACACACGCACATACATACGTACACTAGGTGGGCAGCTTGGTACGTTTCCTGGCAATGGCGTCCTCCACCGCTCTGAGCTGTTTCAGGAGTTCCTCGCGTCTGTTGGCTTGAGGTTTCTTGCTGATCTGGGGCGGGGGTGGGGCGGGCGGGGGCGAGCGGGGCGTGATCTGGAGAGGAGGAGGGGGCGGTGATGAGGGGAATGTGTGAGAGAGATAGAGAGAGAGAGAGAGAGAGAGAAGGGAAGGTGTGTAGATATTCTGGTAAACATCGACATTTCGTTTAGCTTTATATGAAGTGACTATAAGGATGACATAGGTATGGTAACTGCTTGATGTAATGCCCAGTTCAGAGAAGCGGTCAGCATGAAGATACCCTTAGAAAGATAGACAGAAAAGATAGAAGAAGAGGAGCAAAATGGCATCGAGGGAAAATAAATTAAGCTGATAGGCCCCGAACAGCATCCCGGGTCGTTACCTTGGGTGGGGGCGGGGCCTCGGGGAGAGGGCTCTCCGCCTTCCTCTTCCTGATCAGCTTGGGGCCGCCTGTGTCTGACTCCCCGCCTGGAAAGGAAGAAATGGGATGATAGGATTATTAGAGGGAGTCTTTTTGTATGCATTTCTGTAGATTTATTTATTTTCTATGTATTTTCTTCACTCAATCTCTCCCCTTCCCTTCACTTAATTCCCCCCTCTCCCCCTGACATGTAGAAGCACTCACTGTCGTCCTCCTGGGGCAGTACGGGCTTCTCCAGGCGCTTCATTGCTGGGCCCTTGAGGGTGAGCTTGATCTGCTGCTTCTGGCCCGAGAGCTGGAAGGGAAGGAAGGAATGGTGAGGGAGGGAGTCGGTAGGGGGGAGTACCTCCTAGCAGGATCAGCGTCAGGGTAACATGTCACGTGCCCGTATAGCCGGAGTTGGCGTTGACGGACTATGCAGGTAATATATGTGGAATCAGTCTCACGGAGTAGTTGCCGGTTTGAAACAAAGTCGTTCCAGTGATATCCCATGATTCTGCATAGAAGTCTATTACCAAGGCATCAATCCACCTCTCCAAGTCCCCATTTAGTGTCCAGTCATTCCAGTGATCTCCTGTGATTCTGTGCAGACATTCATTACCAAAGGCATCAATCCACCTCTCCAAGTCCCCATTTAGTGTCCAGTCATTCCAGTGATCTCCTGTGATTCTGTGTAGACATATATTACCAAGGCATCAATCCACCTCTCCAAGTCCCCATTTAGTGTCCAGTCATTCCAGTGATCTCCTGTGATTCTGTGTAGACATATATTACCAAAGGCATCAATCCACCTCTCCAAGTCCCCATTCAGTGTCCAGTCATTCCAGCGATCTCCTGTGATTCTGTGTAGACATATATTACCAAAGGCATCAATCCACCTCTCCAAGTCCCCATTCAGTGTCCAGTCATTCCAGCGATCTCCCATGATTCTGTGCAGACATTTATTACCAAAGGCATCAATCCACCTCTCCAAGTCCCACAGCCACAGAGTAAGACAGGGAGCACCGGGGACTTGAAGATCCAGATGCGGGTCTCTGCAAAGACTCACAATAAAAAGAGTGCTTACCTTCACTGGGTCCATGGCCTTACTCTTGGCCTGCCCATAGGAGACGGTGCCCTGTGTCATCCGCCTCTTCTCACCCATGGCTGGAAGGGACGGAGACGGCGGGTGAGGGGAGGAAATGTAAATAACAGAGAAGGCGGATGAAGAAGACAATGAATAACAGGAAGTGGAGAATAAAGGTGGATGAAAAATGAAAAAGAATTAAGTGGATGAAAAAATGAATAAGAGAAAGTGGATGAAGAGAAAAATAAATAACAAACACACGAACACACAAGAACAAAATAAATACACACACACACACACACAAACGAAAAAACAACAAAAAAAGAAATAGAAAAAAAAAAGACATAGAAAGACATTTACTAACACACACACACACACACACACACACACACACACACACACACACACACACAAAAAAAAAACAAAAAAAGAAAAAAAACACACACACACACACACACACACACACCTCTCCGCCGGCTCTCCACGCTTGACGCTGAGGACGACCTTGAGTAAGTTGTCCTGGAGCGTGACCTCGACCTTGACCTGGAGATGGTGCGACCCCTTGACCTTGAGTGCGACCTTGATGATGCTGAGCTGGACTGGGAGGCGGACCTTGACCTTGACCGGCTGGAGGAGAAAGTTCGGCCGACCCTAGAGGGGAGGGAGAGAAGGTCAGTTGATTGGAGTGAAATATTGGAGGGAAAAGAGAAAACATGGAAGGAAGAATGGATGGAGAGAGAGAGAGAGAGAGAGAGAAAAATACAAGATAAAAAAATCACAATAACAAACAACAACAACAACAGTGACCTTCTTGACCCTCCCAACCAACTGACCTTCGTGGCGGCCTGGAGGTTGACCTGGAGCGTGACCTGGACCTGGAGCGCGACCTTGACCTGGAGTAGCTGTGGTGGCTGGCCTTCCTCATGCGCCCAAACCGGTCCACGCGCTCACCTCGGTCCATCCTGGGGGGGGAAGGGGGGCGGGGGGGTTAGTAGGGGGTGGTATAGGGGGGGCATCTCTCTGTCTATCTGTCTCTCTCTCTCTCTCTTTTCTTGACCTTCCCGTCCCCTTCTCTTCCTCTCTCATTCTTTCCACTCCTCTCTTTTTCTTCTCTCTCTCTCTCTCTCTCTCTCTCTCTCTCTCTCTCTCTCTCTCTCTCTCTCTCTCTCTCTCTCTCTCTCTCTCTCTCTCTCTCTCTCTCTCTCTCTCTCCTTCTCTTTTTCTCTTCTCTTCCACTTTCTTTCCCTTCCATTCCCTTCTCTCTCTCCCCCTTCCCTTCTCTTCCTCTCTCTATCCCTTCCTTCCCTTACTCTCTCTCCCTCCCTCCCTTTCCCCTGAATTTCACCTTGGGTCCCGGGGCTCAGGCCGGCGGGGCAGGGGCTGGCGGGAGGATGGTGGAGGGCTGGGGCGGAGGCGCATGGGCGGGGGGCTGACCCTCCCTCGCATGGGTGGGGGACTGGGTCGGCCCCGCATGGGAGGAGGACTGGGTCTGCCCCGCATGGGAGGGGAGCTGGGGCGGCCCCGGATGAGTGGCGGGCTGACACGGCCCCGCATGGGAGGGGGGCTGGGTCGGCCGCGTACGGGGGGCGGGCTGGGTCGGCCCCGCATGGGAGGGGGACTGGATCTGCCCCGCATGATTGGGGGGCTGACCCGGCCCCGCATGGGAGGGGGCTGACGTACCCCACCCTTCTCACGGCCTGGGGGGGAAGGGAACAGTAGTAGTAGTAGTAGTAGTGGTAGTAGTGGTAGTAGTAGTAGTAGTAGTAGTAGTAGTGGTAGTAGTAGTAGTGGTAGTAGTAGTTGTAATAGTAGTGATGGTGGTGATGGTAGTAGTAGTAGTAGTAATAATAGTAGCAGTAGTGGTAGTAGTAGTAGTAGAAGAAAAATAAAAAATAAGAAATAAGTAAAACACATCAAAATCTGCCCCTCAGGAGAGCCTACCAGCACTACAGCCACCACCTTCAATAAAATAAAAATAAAACAAAATAAATATATGAAATAAAAATCCCTCACCTGGCGGTATCCTGGCGGCTGCTGCTCTGCGTGGGCCAGGCGAGAGGGAGGGGGAGTGTGAGGACGACCGGCTGCTGCGGCTGACCAGGGTGGTGCGGCTAGACTTGCTGCCACTGCGACTGCGGCTGCTGTGGCGGAGGAGAGGGAGAGGGTGGGCTGAGGATGGAACCTTGAGATGACAAAAACAGAGAGAGAGAGAGAGAGACAGAGAGAGAGAGAGGGAGAGATATACACAGAAGCCCCCCGCTGTTCATGGGTATTTGGTTCCGCGAGATTCCCGTGATCTGCGAATCCGCGATCGGCGGGATTATAATCAAATAGGGAAAATAGGGTTTTGTTCTACCATCTCGATCGAAAAAAAAAAAGAAAAGGGGGGGGGATTTCTAAGCATTGTTATATAGTTTTACATACACATAAATCACAAAATAAATATGGACTGTAATAATTCAACACTCACTCTGTGGTTGGTTGTGGTGAGTGTGAGTGCGTAGGCGGTGGTGGTTGGCGGGCGAGTGGTGTTTTTGTGGTAGTTATCGGTGGTAAACTACGAAAAAATGCAATGCGATGAGTACGAGAGTTTGGCAACACTGCACTCGGCCCGTGGCATCAATGTTTACTGGCCCTTCAAAGGCAAGAACACCACATTGCCCGTCTTCCACCCAACCATCAAGTATTAGTGAATTCTCGTCTCTCCCCTTTGTGTTAATATTCAGGTGTATATCCATCCATACACATCCCGTATATTATTAATTCATTTGAGTGTTTACTGAGCCAAGCAGTGAGGTGCTTCTAGAACACAACAGCCAATCAGCGGCCGAGAAAACAACACCGACGCTCTGATTGGCTGAATCGGTACGTACGGCCATTCTATCGTGACACGCGAGATTTAAACTCATAAACAATGCTACGAAATGACGCAAAATGGCGAAAATTTATGCGATACCAAAATTAATAGATCTTACAGAAAAAAACGTGAAATACCGGGACCGTGAAAACTGAACCGCGATATCACGAGGGATTACTGTATATATATATATATATATATATATATATATATATATATATATATATATATATATATATATATATATATATATATATATATATATATATATTTGACAGGAAACAGCTCAGGGGCATAAAAAAAGGTGTAGGAAAAAAGGTCCGCTAAATGCTTCTCCTAATAAAAGATAAAAGTAGTGGCCAAAAGAGGTCAATTTCAGGTGGAGAGTGTCTTGATACCCTTCTCTTGAAAGAGGTCAAGTCATGGGCAGGAAGAAATACAGATGAAGGAAGGCTGCTCCAGAGTTTACCAGTGAAGGGGATGAAAGAATGGAGATGATGGTTAACTCTTGCATAAGGGATTTGGACAGTACAGTATAGGGATGATAATATATTCATATATGCTTCCTTACTGAGACTTTCTAAACAACAAAGTGAGGTCATTTTTTGTTGATTTATACCATGAGGTGCTGGCTATCATGTGTTTGAAGATGACCTAACTTGACCTAACCCCTTAACTACAGATACAAGCAATGCACATCACCCTGCAGCCCATACCTGGAGGATGAGTGCGAGGATGAGCCGGAGGAGTAGCTGCGGGTCCTGGAGGTCTTCTTCTTCCTGGTGAGGCGCGGGGGAGTCTTCCGCCGCGCCCAGGGGTCCGCCCACGCCTCCGCCTCGCCTCCACGCCCTCCTCCTCCACCGCCGCCGCCGGCACCGCCCGACGTCACCTCCAGGTAGCGGTCGTCCTGCCACACCCCGCGGCCACGCACGTACCTGGGGGAGGGCGGGAAGGGGGGGTTAAGGGGGGTGACGGTGTGATAGATTAGTAACAAAAAAATATACATAAATAAAAATAAATAAATAAATAAAAAAAAGCTTGTACCAGTAACGGACATTCTTCTCTTCTCTCCTTCCTTCCCTCCTCTTCCTCTTCCTCCTCTTCTACCTCTTCCATTTTCCATAGCATACCTTCCCCTCTTCTTTTCGTTCCTCTCTTCTTCCCTGCATCCTCCTCCTCCTCCTTTCCTTCCTCTTTCTCTTCCTTCCTCCTTCTCCTCTTCTACCTCTTCCATTTTCCATAGCATACCTTCCCCTCTTCTTTTCTTTCCTCTCTTCTTCCCTGCATCCTCCTCCTCCTCCTCCTTCCCCCGTCACCTAACCTGTCAGCCTACCTTTCGTCGCCCCCGGAGGCCGTTCGGGGGCGCCGCTGGATGCGTTCTGACACCTCCCTCTCGAACTTGTCCCGGCGTGACCGTTCGTGCCCGCGCATGTTGCTGTACCGAGTGTCCACATTGTAGCGGACCTCAAAGTTCTCAAAGTGGCCTGGGGGGGAGGGAGAAAGGGGGGGGGGTTTAGGCTGTATCACTAATAGGGGGAGAAAGAATGGGGGAGAGAGAGATGTGGAGGTGGGTGGGGAGGACTGTGGGGGAGATGGGAAGATTAAATGGGGAGAGAAGGGGAGGTTACAGGGTGCTTCATTGATGGGGAGAGAAATGCAGGAGAGGGAGAGAGACAAGGAAGGTTAGAGAGAGAGAAAGAAAGAAAGGCAGGGAAGAGAAATACAGGAGAGGGAGAGAGAGAGAGAGAGAGAGAGAGAGAGACAGGGAAGGTAAGAAAGAAAGAAAAAAGAAAGAAAGGGGGAGAGAGAGAGAGAGAGAGAGAGAGAGAGAGAGAGAGAGAGAGAGAGAGAGAGAGAGAGAGAGAGAGAGAGAGAGAGAGAGAGAGAGAGAGAGAGAGAGAGAGAGAGAGAGAGAGAGAGAGAGAGAAAGTTAAAGGGAAAGAAAGAAAGAAAGAAAGAAAGAAAGAAAAAAAGAAAGCCTGTTAAAACTGCTCCACTGAGAAGACGACAAAACTCCACCCTCCTCCTCCTCCTCCTCCTCACCTCCTCTGAAGTGACGGATGGCCTGCTTCTCATAGGGGTCCAGGTAGGCGTCGATCACCTCATCCGGCTGCTTGAAGACGGGTGAGGCGGGGCGGGTGTAGTAGTCGTTCTCGCGGTCCAGCTCGGCCTGGCCCAAGCTGAGGTTGAAGCGCTTCTCCTCAAAGTCCGCATCCGTCTCCTTCCGCTTGTTGGCCCGCTTCATCATCTGGGGGGTGGAGGGGGTGGGGTGGGGTGAGGGGGTGGGTTAAGTGTGTGTGTGTGTGTGTGTGTGTGTGTGTGTGTGTGTGTGTGTGTGTGTGTGTGTGTGTGTTTAGTTTGTCTATCTATGTTTGTTTGTTTATTTCATTATTTGTTTTTTTTCTTCATATGAGTGGAGGGAGAGAAAGAAGCAGAAGAGGGAGAGAGACAGAGGAGGAGGAGGAGGAGGAGGAGGAGAGAAATAGAAGATGGAGAAGAAGGAAGGAAGGAGAGGAGGAGAAGAGAAGAGCAATGCAGAAAAAAGATGAAGAAGATGAAGGGTAAAGGAGGAGGAGGAGGAGAGAATAGGAAGATGAAGAAAGAAGGAAGGAGAGGAGAATGATGTAGAAGAAGAGGAGGAAGATGAAGGGTCAGGGGTATGAGTGGGTACCTCTTTGGCGTGGCGAAGACCGCGCTCCCAGGCTGACTCGAAGGGGGAAGGCTCGGGGATGAAGCGCCTCACCTCCCGGGGCTGTGGGGGGGAAGGGGGTTAGTGTTAGTGTTAGTGGTCATGATGTACTCTCTCTCTCTCTCTCTCTCTCTCTCTCTCTCTCTCTCTTGGTTAACTCTATACTCTTCCTACATTGTTTCTTATAGTTTTCTTTTGATTTCTATTTCACTTTCTTTCTTTCTTAGTTTTCATCTTCTTTTGGTTAACTTTCCTTAATTTCAATCCTTCGTCTATATTCTCTTTCTTTTTCTTCACTTATCTATCAATCCTTCTATTTCTTATCAACTTCTTCCTCTTCCTTTCTCATTCATTCCTTCTCTCTCTTTCTCTTCTCTTCACTTATCTATCAATCCTTCTATTTCTTATCAACTTCTTCCTCTTCTAATTCCTTCCTATCTCTTCCTTTCTCATTCATTCCTTCTCTCTCTCTCTGACACAAAAAAACTCTCCCTTCACTAACACTACCTACCATATACTCTCTCTCTCTCTCTCCCCCACTCACCCTGCCCCTCTCGCTGTCCTCCTCCTTGTCGGTGGTGGACTGTGGCTTGGGCGGGGCAAACATGTTGTAGTTCCCCTTGTCGGACACCCCGGGGTGGAGGAAACGGCAATTGGTACCCCATGTGCACTGACCCTTGTTGAAGAACCTGCGTGTGTAAGGCAATTACTTTTAGATCACTCATATGGAAAAAAAAAATATATATTTTTTTATATAAAACACTGAGAGGTTAAAAAATGCGTAGTTGCCCTTTATTAACTGGTTTTTCTAGTGTAAGCTTACTTAGCATTGTTGTGGACATAGATGGAAAAGGATCATCTTGGGGGGGAGTGACGGTGTGGTGGTGTGTTGGGAAGCCAGAGGGCTCGGAATGGGGGTTTTGGGGTCCATCATTGTTTCCGGTTTAGGGGTCACATCAGAAAGGGATCCAAGATGGATCGATCTGATGTTTCGTTATTCATCCCAGTTATTCATCCCCGAACTTGTATGGGGGACTTAAATCAGCCCTAACCTCACCTTAGTAGGGACCTAACCCAAACTCTCACTGAATTGCGCCTAAGAATCCTTAAGAAAGACAGTTCAGACAGCTCTCAGGTGGCACGTGTACACACACACACACACACACACACACACACACACACATCAATAAAAGGAGAATGAACAACACCCACACACACACACCTGCACACAGTCTTGGGTTCCTGGCGTAGAAGGGAGTCGTCCTCGTCGTCATCGCTCAGCTCCCCATCTTCTCTGTTTTCTGGGTCAGCCTTCCTCTTACCCTTCTCCCCTTCCTCCCCTGAAACAGAAGATGGGAGGGGTGAGGGAAGGAACGAAGGAAGGAAGGAATAGGGAGTGAAAATAATGTTGGGAAGGAAGGAAGGAAGAAAGAAGAATAAAAGGGAGAGAAAATGGAGGAAAAGAAGAAAAAGGAAGGGAGGGAATACAAAGGAGAAGGAAGATGAGGAAGGAAGGAAGGAGGAGGAAAAAAAAGAAGACAAGTTATATATATTTCACTTTCTCTCTCTCTCTCTCTCTCTCTTCCTCTCCTCTCCTCTCCTCTTCTCTCCTCTCTCTATCTCTCTCTCTCTTTCTCTCTCTCTCTCTCTCTCTCTCTCTCTCTCTCTCTCTCTCTCTCTCTCTCTCTGTCTCTCTCCTTCTCTTCCTCTCCTTTCTCTCCCTCTCTCTCATCTTTCTCTCTATTCCTCTCTCTCTCTCTCTCACCTTCCTCTCCCTCCTCCCCCTCCTCCTCTCCGCTCTCCTTCTCCGCCTCAAAGTCCAATTCATCTCTCAGTCCCAGGCCTTCGTCACTCCTTCTCTTGCCCTTGATGGGGGGGTGGGGGGATGCCTCTCCTCCCCCCCCATGCCCCCCTCTTCCTCTTCCTCCTTTCCTCCTCCGCCTCTCCTCCTCTTCCTTGTCTTCCTCCCCCTCCTCCTCTTCTTCTTGCGCTCTTCTTCTGTTTTTGCGTACAGCTTTTTGTGTTTTTCTGTGTTGGGCTTCTGCGTCATCGTCTTCTTCTTCTCCTTCCTCTCCTTCTTCTTCCTCCCTTCTTCCTCCTCCTCCTCCTCGCGATGCCTCGTCCTCTTCTTCAAGGTCACAGTTCAGCTATAAAGGATGAAAATGGCTGATGATTACGCTGATAAGATTTGTATATGAATGATTATAAGAAAGAATAATAGCATTTGTATATCTAATAATAATAATAATAATAATAATAATAATAATAATAAAATATGTATATGTTAATTAATACTATTAATTCTACACACACACACACACACACACACACAGACACACACACATGCAAAGAAAGAAGGAAGGAAGGAAGGAAAGAAGGAAGGAAGAAGAGAAAGGATGAAAAGAAGGGAGGTGAATGAATTAAACACACACACACACACACACACACACACACTCACCGAGGAATCTCCATCAGATATCTCGGAAAGCCTGTCCTCCTTGTCCTTGTGTGCGGGGCTGGACGGGGCCTGGAGGGGGTCAGGGCTGGGGCTACCGGGAGGTGCCTGACTCCTGATGCCCCTCGGGTCCTGGGCGGGGTGACTGCGGGGGTCCTGGGGGCTGTGGCGGGGGCTGTGGGTGTGCCCCGAGGTGCGGTTGGGCTCGTCTGGGGTCTGGGGGCGCTGCTGGAGGCTTGTCGGGGCTGATGGGGCGGGGCTGGGGCTGTCACCACTCCTGGGGCTGGCTGAACTTGCCCCACTGGAGCTTTTTGGGCTGGCAGGGCTCTCAGGACTTGCGGGGTTCTCGGGGTCTTCGGGGTTCTCGGGGCCGTCAGAGCTGCTATCACTCTGGGGGCTCTCAGGGCTGGCGGGGTTATCAGGGATAGGGCTTGCGGGATTGTCAGGGATGGGGCTAGCAGGGCCATCAGGGCCATCGGGGCTAGCGGGGCCATCGGGGCTCATTGGCCAGGGGCTGGTGGGACCCTCCACACCGTCGGGGCTGGCAGGGTTGTCGGGGTTGTTGGGTCTGTCAGGGCTGGCGGGACCGTCCACACTCATGGGGCTGGCAGAGGCGGCGGGGCTGGCGGGGTCGTCCCAGTCCCCGTTAGGGCTCCCCGGCTCAGAGCCCTCCATGCTGCTCATCTCTGGGGGGGGGAAGGCACGCATATAGTTTAAGTTAAGGTAAGGATGCAAGGTAAGGTTAGGATAAGGTAAGGATGCAAGGTAGGGTTAAGGTAAGGTAAGGATGCAAGGTAAGGTTAGGATAAGGTAAGGATGCAAGGTAGGGTTAAGGTAAGGTAAGGATGCAAGGTAAGGTAAGGATAAGGTAAGGATGCAAGGTAAGGTAAGGATGCAAGGTAAGGTTAGGATAAGGTAAGGATGCAAGGTAAGGTTAGGATAAGGTAAGGATGCAAGGTAAGGTTAGGATAAGGTAAGGATGGGTAAGGTTTTAAGACTTATTCCTCTTTTCCTGTTTAACTGCTTTCCTTTTTCTTTGTTTATTCTTGGGTTAAATGTCTTTGTACTTGTTATTCTTTTCCTTTCTTTCCTTTGGGAGGCTTAAAACACAGATAAAGCATACTGGCCCTTCTAATATACTTTTCAAAGACATAAAACACAAGAATAACACCCAAAGAATAAACCCAAACACAGAAAAACATAGACCATCCCTGAAAAACGTAAGCTAGAGGTGAACTGAAGATGCTGGGAGGCTTAAAACATGGAGATAACAGATAATGGCCTTTCTAATATACTTTTCAAAGACATAAAACACAAGAATAACACCCAAAGAATAAACCCAAACACAGAAAAACATAGACCGTCCCTGAAAAACATAAGCTAGAGGTGAGCTGAAGATGCTGGGAGGCTTAAAACATGGAGATAACACATAACGGCCCTTCTGATATACTTTTCCAAGATATAAAACACAAGAATAACACCCAAAGAATAAACCCAAACACAGAAAAACATAAACCGTGCCAGAAAACGTAAGCAAGAGAGGAGACGAGGATGCTGGGAGGAGGAAAGCAAAACAGGAGGAGAAAAACAGGAGGAGGAGGAACGCTGGAGGAAAACAGGAGGAGAAACACAGGAGAGGAGAGGAAAAAGATGAAGATGCTGGGAGGAGGATAGCAAAACAGGAGGAGAAAAACAGGAGGAGGAGGAACACTGGAGGAAAACAGGAGGAGAAACACAGGAGAGGAGAGGAAAAAGATGAAGATGCTGGGAGGAGGATAGCAAAACAGGAGAAAAACAGGAGGAGGAGGAACACTGGAGGAAAACAGGAGGAGAAACACAGGAGAGGAGAGGAAAAAGATGAAGATGCTGGGAGGAGGATAGCAAAACAGGAGGAGAAAAACAGGAGGAGGAGGAACACTGGAGGAAAACAGGAGGAGAAACACAGGAGAGGAGAGGAAAAAGATGAAGGCATAGGAGAGGAGAGGAAAAAGATGAGGAAGATGCTGGGAGGAGGAAAGAGGAGGAGAGGAGAGGAAAAAGTTGATAAGATGCTGGGAGGATGAAAGAGGAGGAGAGGAGAGGAAAAAGATGAAGATGCTGGGAGGAGGAGAGGAAAAAGATGATAAAGATGCTGGGAGGAGGAAAACAGAGGAAAACAAAACAAAACCAGAAACCAGAAGGAAAACACGATGAGAAAACAGAGAAAGGAAAACACAGAGAAAAGAGAACACAGAAAAAAAATGAAACCCGAAGAAAAACAGATAACATACGAAAAACATAACGAAAAGAAACGAAGCAAAATCCAACTCTCAATATACCTTCCCAGACCAAAAATCCCCAAAATTCTCCCCAAATCCCCCAAAATCATCCCCAAAACCCCAAAATCCCGAAGAGAAAGGGAAAAAATGACCCAGGCTTGACCCCTCACTCACTTCACGGCCTTCCCCTGAGGTAATTCCGCGCCCCACAGGTCACTCCCGGGGTCAAAAGTACGCTGGAGAAGGTCACGGGGTCAGCATGGGGCGGGCGTGGGCGTGGGAGGTCAGGAAGAGGTCAAAATAGGCAAAAAATGTGGCGGTTTAATATCCGTCCAAGCCACTCTCTCTACCTCGATGGCGGGTCAGGTAGAGTTCGGTTCGGTTTTATTTATTTCTGTTATTATTTCTTTATTATTACTATTATTATTTATTTATTAGTTATTCTTTAGACTAGAAAAAAATAATCATTACTATAGTCTATCCTCAATGGTGGGTGCCTCGCTGCCTCTGCTATATTCGGCTCGGCGATATATGTTCCTCCATCAATATGTCTTCATTATTACTCTTTCTTTGCTATCATTATTGTTTTCTTATTATTTATCGTGAAAGGTAAAATATATAATGGTCTTGGTTTCATCTCAATGGCGGGTCACGTTCGGGCATTCAGTTATTCGGCTCGTCATTATTTTTATTATTTCTGTTATTATGAATTATTCCTTTATTATC
>NC_066569.1:10974331-10994331 GCF_024679095.1 Eriocheir sinensis
AGAGAGCATAAGGAAAATGTAAGTTTGTTAGCGATTAAACTAACAAAGAACAAGAGTAAGATAAATATGGGAGTTATATTCTAAAAAAAAATAATGTTAGCGTGTAGATTTGCAATGCGTAAAGTCTCTGGAAGTCGCGTGATGCATTTAACACCAAGGGAGTGATCGGGAAGAGTTGTTTTAGGCAAGATTTCCATAAGACTTCCACTGATTTATCAATGTTTATAAAGCCGTTAGTGTGTTATGGACGTTAGGTGACGACGCGGTAAACTCTACGGTCACGGCCAGCCACATTTAACTTACTCCTGCATGAACTACTACTACTACTACTACTTCTACTACTACTACTACTACTACTACTACTACTACTACTACTACTACTACTACTACTACTACTACCATTGCAGCATTTCTGGGTCGCCGTCTGCCTGCTGGGGGTCGTGTGGGGTCTACCAGTGGACCCCCCAGACGCCCCCCCGGACGCCCCCTCTGGACGCCCCAGCAGCAGCACCACCACCAGCACCACCACCTTCCCCAGCATCACCACCCCTGCGCCTAGTGGTGGAGGAGCTGGGCTGGGGGAGGATGGGGGTGCTGGTGACGTCACCCCCAGGGTACTGGACGCCCACCCGGCCCAGCGCCGCAGCCTGATGGGAGACGACAGGCAGGACGTTTTCTATGGGGACCTGGGATCCTTGGGGGCCTCCCCTGGGGGCCCGCCGTCACCCCAGCAAGGGTACAGTGGCCTGCAGGAGTTAGGACCCCTGCCACCACCATCACCACCACCTCACCTCCTGCAGGGCTACAGTGATCCCATTGACCTGGGGCCCCCCTTGCCCCTCCAGCCACACTACGGCGAGCCACAGGGCCACGGCCCCCTGCTGCCACCCCAGCAGGATCTTGGCGCACCCCAGGGTCAAGGCTACAGTGGTCCCTCTGACCAGGGCCACGGCCCGCCACCCCGCCAGCAGCATCATGACCTTGGTGACCAAGGCCCGCCACACCAACAGGGCCATGACCTCCCTCGGGACCACGGGCCACCGCCGCCGCCATTCCAGGACTTTGTTGAACCCCAGGGCCACGGACCACCCAAGCAAGGCTACAGCGGACCCCAGGGCCAGGGACCGCCACCCCAGCAAGGATATGATGGGCCCCAAGTGTCAGGACCACCACCCCAGCAAGACTACGGCGGCCCCCAGGGACAAGGATTCCCCCCGCCACCGTCATTCCAAGACTTTATTGAACCCCAGGGTCACGGATCACCCCAGCAGAGCTACGGTGGACCTCAGGGTCAAGAACCACCGCCCCAGCAAGGATATAACGGGCCCCAAGTGTCAGGACCACCACCCCAGCAAGACTACGGGGGCCCCCAGGGTCAAGGATTCCCCCCGCCACCGTCATTCCAAGACTTTATTGAACCCCAGGGTCACGGGCCACCACCCCAGCAAGGATATGATGGGCCCCAAGTGTCAGGACCACCACCCCAGCAAGACTACGGCGGCCCCCAGGGACAAGGCTTCTCCCCGCCATTGTCATTCCAAGACTTTGGTGAACCCCAGGACCACGGACCGCCCCAGCAGATCTACGGTGAACTTCAGGACCACGGACCATCACCCCAGCAAAGTTACGGTGAACCCCAGGACCAGGGCCAACCACCCCAGCAAGACTACAATGGCCCCCAGGGGCACGGGCCACCACCCCAGCAAGACTACAATGGCCCCCAGGGCCACGGGCCACCACCCCAGCAAGACTACAATGGCCCCCAGGGCCACGGGCCACCACCCCAGCAAGACTACAATGGCCCCCAGGGCCACGAGCAATCACCCCAGCAAGACTACATTGGCCCCCAGGACCACGGGCCATCACCCCAGCAAGACTACAATGGCCCTCAGGACCACGGGCCACCGCCCCAGCAAGACTACAATGACCCCCAGGACCACGGGCCACCACCCCAGCAAGACTACAATGGCCCTCAGGACCACGGGCCACCACCCCAGCAAGACTACAATGGCCCTCAGGACCACGGGCCACCACCCCAGCAAGACTACAATGGCCCTCAGGACCACGGGCCACCACCCCAGCAAGACTACAATGGCCCTCAGGACCACGGGCCACCACCCCAGCAAGACTACAATGGCCCTCAGGACCACGGGCCACCACCCCAGCAAGACTACAATGGCCCTCAGGACCACGGGCCACCACCCCAGCAAGACTACAATGGCCCTCAGGACCATGGGCCACCACCCCAGCAAGACTACAATGGCCCTCAGGACCACGGGCCACCACCCCAGCAAGACTACAATGGCCCTCAGGACCACGGGCCACCACCCCAGCAAGACTACAATGGCCCTCAGGACCACGGGCCACCACCCCAGCAAAACTACAATGGCCCCCAGGACCACGGGCCACCACCCCAGCAAGACTACAATGGCCCTCAGGACCACGGGCCACCACCCCAGCAAGACTACAATGGCCCTCAGGACCACGGGCCACCACCCCAGCAAGACTACAATGGCCCTCAGGACCACGGGCCACCACCCCAGCAAGACTACAATGGCCCTCAGGACCACGGGCCACCACCCCAGCAAAACTACAATGGCCCTCAGGACCACGGGCCACCACCCCAGCAAAACTACAATGGCCCCCAGAGCCACGAGCAATCACCCCAGCAAGACTACATTGGCCCCCAGGACCATGGGCCACCACCCCAGCAAGGTTACGGTGAACCCCAGGGCCAGGGACCACCACTCCAGCAGGGCTATAATGGCCCTGAAGAGGCAGGAGCACCCCAGCAAGGGTACAGTGGCCCCCAGGACCAAGGACTGCCCCCGCCGCCGTCATTCCAGGAATACGTTGGGCCTCAGGACCACGGACCACCGCCCCAGCAAGGCTATGGCGGCCCCCAGGGCCATGGACCACCACCCCAGCAAGAATATGGCGGCCCCCAGGGTCAGGAACCACCTCCCCAGCAATATCCCAGCGGTCCCCATGGTCAGGGACCGCCGCCCCAGGATTACAATGGCCTGGGGAATCAAAACTTTTCCCCACAGCAGAGCTACAACGCCCCCCATCAAGGGCCACCCCCCCAGCAGGGCCACGGTGGGCCTCCTCCCCCGCCGCCAGGCGAGCAACACCCACAACACTACACCAACAACGACGAGGTGAGCCGTGAGTGGAGTGTGTGTGTGTGTGTGTGTGTGTGTGTGTGTGTCACCCGCCTCACCCTGCTTCCCCCCTCCTTCCCCCAGGGCCCCTCGGCGCCGTACAAGTTTACGTACCAAATCACGGACCCCCTGCGCGGCTCCCAGTACGGCCACAGGGGAGAGAGCGATGGCACGAAGGTCACCTGGGACTATTTCGTGAAGACACCACACGGAAATCAGGAGGTGAGTGGTGGTGAGTGTGATGAGTGGTGTTGAAAGGTGATGAAGGAAGGAATGGAATTTAAGTGGTAGTGAGGGATGCTAGTTTTAGTGGTGGTGAGTGGTGATGAGTGGTGGTGATGAGTGGTGGTGATGAGTGGTGGTGAAGTGGTGTTGAGAGGTGGTGGTGATGATCGTAATAATGATGGTGATATACTCCTCCTCCTCCTCCTACTACTACTACTACTACTACTACTACTACTACTACTACTACTACTACTACTACTACTACTACTACTACTACTACTACTACTACTACTACTACTACTACTACTACTACTACTACTACTACTACTACTACTACTACTACTTTTTATATATTGCAGGTCGCACAAAGCAAGTCTGAACACGTCAACTCCAGTGGTGGTGGTGGTGGTGGTGACCTGACCGGATACTCAACCAAGTAACTTCTTCAACACCAATAGCAGTAGTAGAAGTAGTAGTAGTAGTAGTAGTTTGATATTATTTATAGTATGTGTTGTTGTTGTTGTTGTTCTTGTTATTACTATTATTATTATTGTTATTGTTATTTTTTCAAGGATGTAATTTTTATTTCCTACTGTGTGTGTGTGTGTGTGTGTGTGTGTGTGTGTGTGTGTGTGTGTGTGTGTGTGTGTGTGTGTGTGTATGTACGTATTTAGTTTGCATACAAGAAAAAAGCATAAAAAAACACCAATAAATAAAAGATGACGATTATTACAGCATTTCTTTATTTTCTTCACTAATACATATAATATTTTTTTCATACAAGAGTTTAACATGGACACTCGTATATAAAAAAGTGGTCTGAGGAAGCATCAGTTAACAACAAATAACATATAAAAGAAATTAGCAAAAAGCAGTCTCGAGGTTATCATAAACGTGTATATTGTATAGCAAGAAACCTAAAGCTCGTATCCATATTCTTATACATTTCGGGGTCCAGACACGCACATATTTGACAAGGCTTTCGTAGGGGTTGTGAGGGGCATTTCCAGGCGTGGTAATGTGACCTTTCTTCTGTACCGTGAACCTAAGAAACACATTTGATAAGGCTTTCGTAGGAGTTGCGGGCATTTCCAAGGGTAGTTTTGTGACCCTGGTGGTAGTGTGACCCCCTTCTGTATACTGTGAACCTAAGAAACACACATTTAATAATTTTTTCGTAGGGTTTGTGAGAGGGATTTCTAGGGGTAGGCCCTGGTGGTAGTGTGACCCTTCTTCTGTACCATAAACCTAAGAAACACTCACTTGACAAGGCTTTCGCGAGAGTTTCAGGCATTTCGAGGGGTAGTTTTATGGCCCTGGTGGTAGTGTGACCTTATATCTGTACCATGAACTTAAAAAAACGCACATTTGACAAGGCTTTCGCAGGGGTAGTTTTATGACCCGAGTGGTAGTTTGACACTTCTTCTGTACCATAAACCTAAGAAACACACACTTGACAAGGCTTTCGTAGGAATTTCGGGCATTTCCAGGGGTAGTTTTATGAGTGTGGTGGTAGTGTGACCCTTCTTCTGTATCATGAGTCTAAGAAACGCTTATTTGACAAGGCTTTCCCTATGAAAACCCGGTTAATCCTCTCTGTGACCTTAGGAAATAGTGGTTCAAGAAGTTGCTGGGATTTTCATGGACAGTTTTATGATCCCAGAGATAATTTGACACGACTTCTGCACTTTGAACGGGAAAATGACCCATGAAAACCCAGTTAATCCTCTCTGTGGCCGTGGGAAATAGTCGTATAATGGGATCCCGAGACGTTTAAGAATATGAAAAAGTAAATCCGTTTTGGCGAAATTCACATACACAAAAAAATAGTGAAAAAAACAAAAGCTGGCGGCGATGCGAAAGCTAATACGTATCACTATTAACCTCATCATCATCATCATCATCATCATTGTCATTATTATTAATGAAGAAAGACTTAGTTATGTAGCTAATACTTGTCGGTGTGAAGTAGGAAGGTATTATTGTCATTATTGTTATTATTATTATTGTTATTATTATTATGAGTGAGAGGAAGATATGAAGAGGTGAGGGAATAAGAAAGGAAGGAAGGAAGGAAGGAAGGAAGGAAGGAAGGAAGGAAAAGAACGAGTATTATATTATTATTTGGTAAGATGGAAGGAAGGAAAGAAGAAAAGAAATAAAGAATGAAGGAAGAAAGGAAGGAAGAAAGAAACGAAAGAAAAAGGGAAGGAAGGATGAAAGTAAAGAAAAAATAATAAAAAAGATAGGAGAGAAATGAAGAAAGAAAAAGAAAGAAAGGAAAATCGTTCAGCTGAGTATTCGCATGAATTATTACAGAGAAAAACAAGAGAGGAAAATAAAAGGAAATGAAAGAATGAGGAAAAAAAGAAAATCAAAGGAAAGTAAAAGAAACAAACAGAAAAGAAGAAAAGAACGAACGAAAGAAAAACATAGAAAAAAAGGAAGGAAAAATATATATATAAAAAATAGAAAAATAAAAATGAAAATGAAAAAAAAGGAAAAAGAAGAAAACAAAACCAAAAAGGATAAAAAAGCAGAAAAAGGAAAAAATGAAGGAAAACAAGAAAAAAAAACAAAGAAAAGAGGAAAAAAACATTAAAAGTGAGAGAATATAGGAGAAAAATTGATTGGGGGAAGGGGGCGGGACCTATTCGCCTAGCTATCGTGAACGGGGTATGGAAGAAAATTTGTTGTGAAAGCGAAAAAATAAATAAAGAAAAAGAAAAAAAAGGAAATAAAACAATGGAAGTGAAAGAAATTAGAAGAAAATATGATAGGAGGAAGGGGCGGGACCTATTCGCCTAGCTATCGTGAACCGGGTATAGAAGAAAAATTGTAGTGAAAGCGAAAAAATAAAGAAAGAAAAAGAAAAAAGGAAAAAAACAATAAAAGTGAAAGAAATAGAAGAAAAAATGATTGGGGAAAGGGGGCGGGACCTATTCGCCTAGTTATCGTGAACGGGGGTATGGAAGAAAAATTGAAGAGAAAGAAAAGGAAAGAAAAAAAAAAGAAAAAAAAAGAAAGAAAATTACAAAATCGAGTATTCTAAATAATATTATGGCACAAGCTTCACATCTAACACAATCAAATTAAATAAAAACACAATAAAACAGACAAAACAAACATCAACACATATTTCCCAAAGTCTTTTCTCGTCACTACGAACACAATCTTGCAACGGAGGCGTAAGATTAACAATAATAATATCCGACTATACTCCGTTCACGATAACTAGGCGAATAAGCCCCGCCCCCTCCCCCAATCAACGCATCCCATTGGCTAGCTCACGGATAAGCCATGCCTACCCCCGTCTTAGGCTGCGTGTGATTGGTGGATGCTGGGAAAGGGCTAAATCTTATTGGTGGATTCTGGGAAAGGTTGAATCTTATTGGTGGATGCTGGGAAGAGTTGAATCTTATTGGTGGATGCTGGGGAAGGTTGAATCTCACTGGTGGATGCTGGGAAGGGTTGAATCTTATTGGTGGATGCTGGGAAGGGTTGAATCTTATTGGTGGATGCTGGGAAGGGTTGAATCTTATTGGTGGATACTGGGAAAGGTTGAATCTTATTGGTGGATGCTGGGAAGGGTTGAATCTTATTGGTGGATGCTGGGAAGGGTTAAATCTTATTGGTGGATGCTGGGATGGGTTGAATCTTATTGGTGGATGCTGGGAAAGGTTGACTCTTATTGGTGGATGCTGGGAAGGGTTAAATCTCACTGATGGATGCTGGGAAAGGTTGAATCTTATTGGTGGATGCTGGGGAAGGTTGAATCTTATTGGTGGATGCTGGGAAGGGTTAAATCTCACTAATGGATGCTGGAAAGGGTTGAATCTCACTGGTGGATGCTGAGAAGGGTTGACTCTTATTGGTGGATGCTGGGAAGGGTTGAATCTCACTGGTGGATGCTGGGAAGGGTTGAATCTTATTGATGGATGCTGGGAAAGATGTCGTATTATTATTATAAAAGAGGACGAGTCCATTACAGCCCCGGGGGAGTCCACTACGGTTGATTCTGTGCTAGTGGGCGGGGCTTACTGGCGGAGATATCGTGAACAGGGTATGATAGGCTAGACTAAGATAGGTTTACGAAAATAATAATAATAATAAAAAGAAAGGCAACGACATTCTCCATATTAGACTATAATCTTAATTCTATTTTTAATCGTCTTGAGAATGGTCCAGGTTAATTGTCTCGAGGAGGTGAAGAAGAGGAGGAGGAGGAGGAGGAGGAGGAGGAAGGACTGACGGACTGACTGACTGATTTCTTTTCTATTAAGGCACTTTACTTATAATACTTACAAACATACATACATACATACATACGTACGTAGGCCTACATACATACATACAAACATACATAGACCTATTTTTTCTGTTTTTTCTTGCTAATAAACTGATTTTTTTTTCCGTATCTCATTCTCGTATATACCAATTCTCTCTCTCTCTCTCTCTCTCTCTCTCTCTCTCTCTCTCTCTCTCTCTCTCTCTCTCTCTCCCCGTCAGTAGTGTTGGTACTCGTGGTAGGCGTCAGTAGTGCCACCCTCCCCGACAGGCTGGTAAGGTTCCCCGTCAAACAGCGCCTCCAAAACACTACTATAGTCAAGGGCCCCCTGTGCCTCCCCCAGGGTACCGTGTGGCTCCAGGGGGTACTGCTGCAGGTAGTTCTGGTCCCCTAGGGTGCTCGGGTCGGCCACTGAGGGGTACACCAGGCCGGGGTCGTCGTCTCCTGCCACGGGGACTTGAGGTGGTAAGGGGTCGTAGTCGTGGGACGGGAAGGTGGTCGTCGGGACATCGAAATCCTGAAGAGCGTGTTGTGAGAGGTCGTCCAAGGGGTGGTGCTGTGAGGGGTGCGGGGTGATTTTTGGCTGGGGTGGAGGTGGTGGTGGTGGTCCGGGGTGGAATTTGGGGTGCGGGGTCGTCTGGGGGGGTGGGTCGTAGCCCGCCGCCCCGCCCACCACGTCGTACCCTGCCCCGTCGTCGCAGCAGAGGACTTGTGTCGAGGACGAGGCACCGGGGTCAGGGGGGGCGGAGGGGGGCACTGGGGGGCCTGGGGGAGGGGCGGGGAGTAGGCTCTGACCCCCAGCTAGTATTCCCTGGGGGATTGGTGGCAGCGGCGGCGGTGGTGGTGGCGGCGGTGGTGGAGGGGGTAGGGCAGGGGCGGGAAGGGGGGGGTTGTGCTGATGGGGGTGGTGCTGGGTGCTGTGCTGAGCTTCGTAGGCGCGCGCGTCCTCCTGCAGGCGCGCTGACTTCATCGCGCGAAGCTCCTGAGTTAACTTAAAAAAGAAGGCAGAGTGATGAACGAGGAATCCTTGCTTTCCTTTGGGCCCGCCGCCGCCGCCGCCGCCGCCGCCGCCGCCGCCTGATGATGGTGGTGGTGGTGGTGGCGGACGCTGTTCATGTTGGCGTCCCGTTTCTCCGGCAGAAAATCCTCCGTCTTCACCTCCGGCAGGTACTCGTAGGGCTTGAGCTGGCCATTCCCGAAGTCCCGCATCCCCGCCGGCGCCTGGAACTCCCCCGCCCGCATCTGGCCGATCGGGTTGGGAAAAAGGGACTCGTTGATCCCCATGGGCTGGGAGAGCATCGGGTAGCTGTAACCCGGGTTGTGGTTGGCGGAGAACGGGTACGAGGCGGGCCCCAGCAGGTTGAGGTGCGTCGTGTCGTACGAGGAAGAGTAGCTCCACGCGTCGCCCGAGTTGAAGGGCGAGAGCGTGTTCAGGGAGTTGAAGGACCCGCCCAGCCCGCTGCCCATCCCGCCTGCAGGAGGGAGAGGACGTTAGGAGAGGGATGGAGAGAGAGAGAGGAAGAGGGAGAGAAACAGCTGGTTGGAGGAAGGGAGAGCTTTAGGAAACGGAGGAAGAGGGAGAAGGGAGGAAATAAGGGAGAGGGAGTTTGGAATAAGCATATAGTTTTTCTCCTCCTCCTCCTCCTACTACTACTACTACTTCTATTCCTTCTCCTACTTCTATATACTAACTAATGTTCCTTATACTAACTAAAGGGCATACAATTCTTCTTTTTTCCTCCTCCTTCTCCTCCTCCTTATACTACTACTCCTACTACTGTTACTCCTCCTCCTCCTCCTCCTCCTCCCGTACTCACCCGGGGGCATGTAGTTCTTCCTGGGGGGCTCTCGCTTACGCCACTTCGCTCGCCTGTTCTGAAACCACACTTGCACGCGAGACTCCGAGAGGGACAACTTCACCGCCAACTCCTCCCGCGCGAACACGTCGGGGTACGGCGCGCGCTCGAAGGCTCGCTCAAGCTCCTCCAACTGATAGGCGGTGAAGGTGGTCCTGTAGGAGGCGTAGGAGGCGTTGAGTAGGATAGAAGGATGGAGAGGGTGGAGGATGTTGATATATGGAGTGTCAATGGGTCAAGGGAGGATCGAAGCTTATAAATGGAGAGTTCAATGCTCACCTGGTCTTCTTTTTCTTCACCCCCGGAGTATCGGAAGCCTTCTTGGACTTGGAATCGGATTTCTTGGTGGACGAAGACTCTCCTGTAATAATGATAATGATAATAATGATAATAATAATGATGATAACAATAATGATGATAATGACAGTAATGACATGAGAGTTTAAATATTGCTCCTACTACCATTGTTACTACTACTACTACTACTACTACTACTACTACTACTACTACTACTTATATCTTTCCGCAGACAAGTTTTCGTTAAGCCATGAAGAAAAAACAATAGGCCTATGAAGTCAGCCAGTATATGTCTAACCCTTTGAGACAGCCTAATAAGGGAACTACCAGGTTTAAACGTAAGTAGCACATTGTTTAATTCAGCTTATATTTAGATCAGTACGATAGATAGATAGATAGGTAGGTAGAGATAGATAGTTCATTATTATAATTATTTTTGCAATTGTTATTATTCATGGCAATATTTCTTTTGTTAAGTAGAAGCTACATAATAGTTTAACTCGATGTTGTGTACGATAGCTGTCCCCTTGTACGGAGCTGTCCCTTTGTACGGAGCTGTCCCCTTGTACATAGCTGTCCCCTTGTACGTAGCTGTCCCCTTGTACGGAGCTGTCCCCTTGTACGTAGCTGTCCCCTTGTACGGAGGTATCCCCTTGTACGGAGGTATCCCCTTGTACGGAGCTGTCCCCTTGTATGTAGCTGTTCCCTTGTACGTAGCTGTCCCCTTGTACGGAGTTGTCCTCGAGAAAACTGCGAATGCTCAGAAGCGAATGTTTACAAAAAAATACTTCTTGGTAAGCAAAGCTGTACGTAGGTGTCCCCCGATATAACATGGCTGCCGATTTACGGGAGAGACTGGCAAGGATTAGGGATGAAATATGACCTTAATAGTATCTCCACCCGAAACTGACCTCTCTTTTGGCCACTCTTTACTTCTGTCTATTATGGGAATGGTGAGTAGCGGGCTTTTTTTTCCTCTGCACTCTTTTTGTTGCCCTTGAGCCGTCTCCTTTGTTGTAAAAAAAAAAAAAATTGTTGAGTGGACATTACCCACCAAGCCCTACAAGCAGCCGAAGGAGAGGGTTCAAGATAGCGGGAGGGTCAATAAATTCCTAGTGTCAATTTTACTATTACTACTACTACTACTACTACTACTACTACTACTACTACTACTAGTAATAATAATAATAATAATAATAATAATAATAATAATAATAATAATAATAATAATAAAAATGGTTTCGTTTTAATCTGTCCGCTGCGATTGGTACGGATTTGTTTTTTACCGGTATAGCCTGGTAACATTATAGTTGGTGGATAGTGGAGTGTTTCCCCATGTGGTTGGTGTGTGCTGGATCCCCTCACTGGTAGCCTGGTAACATTATAGTCCCAGGTCTTTCTCTGCCTCTGTGGTGGATAGTGGAGTGTTTCCCATGTGGTATTGGTGTGCTGGATATCCCTTCACTGGTAGCCTGGTAACATACACTCCCAGGTCTTTCTCTGCCTCTGTGGTGGATAGTGGAGTGTTTCCCATGTGGTATTGGTGTGCTGGATATCCCTTCACTGGTAGCCTGGTAACATACACTCCCAGGTCCTTCTCTGCCTCTGTGGTGGATAGTGGAGTGTTTCCCATGTGGTATTGGTGTGCTGGATATCCCTTCACTGGTAGCCTGGTAACATTATAGTCCCAGGTCTTTCTCTGCCTCTGTGGTGGATAGTGGAGTGTTTCCCATGTGGTATTGGTGTGCTGGATATCCCTTCACTGGTAGCCTGGTAAAATTATATAGTCCCAGGTCTTTCTCTGCCTCTGTGGTGGATAGTGGAGTGTTTCCCATGTGGTATTGGTGTGCCGGATATCCCCTCCCAAGGTGCAGGACTTTACGTTTTTTCTTCAATGACTTGTATAGCAGACACTTTTTGTTCCACTCCTGTAGCTTGGTGAGGTCTTCTGGTAGGAAATCCGCAGTCATGGGGTTAAGCAAGAGGAATGTCGTCGAACAATTCCCTAATGTGGTAGTTTTGAGCGTACGGTATAATTATGAGGTGCTCAATTCCGTTCAGAAATGCCCTGTGAGGAGGAAACGAACCCTAACCACCCATATAAAAGAATGCAATCTGCCCCATGCAATCAATCATCATAATTATGCTCAACAAGATAGTTTTGTTTTGAAGATACCAAGATGTTATTTCCCGTAAATTTACTCCTGATTCACTGCATGAAGGCTATTTATTGGCTCTTCACTTTATTTATTACACATTAGAGCGCTGTACTGGATTCATAAATGTTTTTCCTATGAAAGAATAAAACAATTAATATGCCCGACTTTGGTTTCTGGAGCTTGAAGAGTTAGCCTACTACTATTACTGCTACTACTACTACTACTTATATCTTCATTTCTAAAGGTCAAAGAGAGGGTCAATCGGGTTCTAATGAGTGTTTCTTTAGGGTTCACGGTATACAGAAGAAGCGTCAAATTATCACCAGGGTCTTAAAACTACTCCTGGAAATGCCCCAAACTTCTATATACGAAAGCTTGTTATATGTATGAACATGGGCCAGGAAATCTCTCGGCCACCTCTTTTGATTTTTTTTTTTTTTTTTAGGAGCAGCGAGTAGCGTTTTTTTTTATTTTTTATTATCGTTTCCTTTTCTGTGTGCCCTTGAGCTGTCTCCTTTGTTGTAAAAAAAAAAAAACCCCGGCCCATAGCACTGTTTTGGTCCCGCGGTCACTACAGGTAAATTCAGTGACGCCGCGCTCAGAACCAAGGTGTGAGGCAGAGAAGTCAAGTCTGTTTATATTTTGTGATTTTCTCCATTATTAGGCCGCCGCGATCCTCAAAGTCTAAGGTGAGGTGTTTTTAAGTTCCTTGTTGCCATGTGTTATCAATATTTGTGTGGTTAATGCCTTTGTCATTATTACGTACTATGTTATATGATTAGGAGGTCAGCAAGTGTGTGACAAAAGCCGACCCATATCGTATACTCGTGAAATACATGTTGATGATAAAAAAAGAACATATTTGCGCTATTAAAACAGTGACAGGTTGAGATACGTGCATGGTGAGGCAAGTTTAAGTTTGTGAATAAGGTATAGCGCCTGTCCTCGGTGCTCATCTCCGTCACACTGTTCCTTGAGCCTGTCCTCGGTGCTCATCTCCGTCACACTGTTCCTTGAGCCTGTCCTCGGTGCTCATCTCCGTCACACTTTTACATGGTGAGCAAGTTTAAGTTTGTGAATACTGTATAGCGCCTGTCCTCGGTGCTCATCTCCGTCACACTTTTACGTGGTCAACAAGTTTAAGTTTGTGAATACGGTATAGCGCCTGTCCTCGGTGCTCATCTCCGTCACACTTTTACGTGGTGAGGCAAGTGTAAGTTTGTGAATACGGTATAGCGCCTGTCCTCAGTGCTCATCTCCGTTACACTTTTACATGGTGAGCAAGTTTAAGTTTGTGAATACGGTATAGCGCCTGTCCTCGGTGCTCATCTCCGTCACACTTTTACGTGGTGAGGCAAGTTTAAGTTTGTGAATACTGTATAGCGCCTGTCCTCGGTGCTCATCTCCGTCACACTGTCCCTTGAGCCTGTGGTGGTAATTAAGACCCCATGCAGAGTGACACCCGGGTTACAAGTGTTCCTCCCCCAGGTGTCCCCAAGTGTACATATTTATACCAAGGTTGCCAGATTGCCGTACTCAGTTTCTCATCTTTCCCGATTTCCTGGGCCACAATAACGATATTTATTTGTATAGTTATCGTTGAAATGGTTTATTATTCCTGTTTCCTGGTGATATTTGTGGAGGTGAAGCTGGTAAATGTTATGCTCCGAGTACGATAATCTAGCAACGGTGATTTATACTCCAGTTACAAAGGGAGGATGAACAGCTGGAGCCATATTCTCAAACCATTCGGCGCCCCATTTGACACAGTTTTCGTAGGAGTTTTGGCCTTCTCCAGGGGTACTTTTATGACCCTGGTGGTACTTTGATCATTTTCTGTACCTTGAACCTAAAAGAACACTCATTAGAACGCAATCAATATCATTTCTGGCCCTTGGAATTAGTTTATGAGCACGACGATTCGAACCAAGGCCCGCAGATTCATGGTAGGGACGGTAACCACTGCGCCACGGAGGACATGTAAGGCGGGCCAGGACACATATTTGACACAGTTTTCGTAGGAGTTTTGGCCTTCTCCAGGGGTACTTTTATGACCCTGGTGGTACTTTGATCATTTTATGTACCTTGAACCTAAAAGAACACTCATTAGAACGCAATCTGTATCCTTTCTGGCCCTTGGAAGTAGTTTGTGTGCACGACGATTCGAACCAAGGCCCGCAGATTCGTGGTAGGGACGGTAACCACTGCGCCGCGGAGGACATGTTAGGCTATTCACTTATTCAATCTATTTTCTCTTATAATAATACCATCGGAAATATAACTAGTGACATATTAGGCTATTCACATATTCAATCTATTTTCTCATATAATAATAGCATCGGCAATATGAATAGCGACATATTAGGCTATTCGTATATTTAATCTATTTTCTCTTGTAATAATACCATCGCAAATATAACTAGTGACATATTAGGCTATTCACACATTCAATCTTTTTCTCTCATAATAAATAGTGACATATTAGGCTATTCACATATTTGATTATTTATATTAGGCTATTCACATATTTGAATATTTTTTTTGTCATAATAATATATCGTTCGGCGCAAATAAATCTTAGTTGGTTAGTTAGTATATTTATTACCAAAAGACCGAACACCTTCCTTATTAAACATAAAATAGACTAATATCATTTAACGGGGAAGGGAGAGCTTGTAATGGCGTGAGGAGAGGCGAGAAGGGACTTATATACACGCAATTGCTATATAGTTAGTCATTTAATTAGTTTATTAAGAAAGGAAGCTTATTTAAACGGAATATACGTTAATATCTTTCATGAAATCGGGTCGCTCAGGAATGGGCAAGGTAGGGAGAGCTTGTACCGGCGTGAGGAGAGGCGAGAAGGGACTTATATACACGCAATTGCTATATAGTTAGTCAGTTAATTTTTTTTATTAAGAAAGAAACGGAATATACGTTAATATCTTTCATGTCAGTTAATTAGTTTATTAAGAAAGGAAGTTTATTTAAACGGAATATACGTTAATATCTTTCATTAAATCCAGTCGCTCAGGAATGGGCAAGGTAGCGAGAGCTTGTGACACGGGGAGAAGGGACTTGTAGGTATATACACAATTGCTGTCGCTAATTTGTTGATAAAAGCTTATTTAAACGGAATATCATCTTTTAATCATTTTATTGCCACATTTTTAGTACTGAATTTACCTCTAGTGACCGCGGGACCAAAACAGTGCCATGGGCCGTATTACACACATTTGACACACATTTGACAAGGCTTTCGTAGAGGTTAATTTGGGGCATTTCCAGGAGTAGTTTTATGACTGTCAGGGCCAAGTTAACAGAGCCCAAAGATGATTTATTTTTCCGATGGTATAATTGTAAGAGAAAAAAATACTGAATATGTGGATCGCCTACTCTATGGTCCCGAGAACTTGGTCCGACATATTATATTCGTTAAAAGAGGCCAGAGACATGATATACTTTTTTGCGATGGTAGGTCCATTATTATGAGGGAGAAAAAACATTAAACGACTGCGATTATAAATAACGTCGGTTGATCTCTCCCGCGACGAGCCCGGCGCCGCGCGTGTGACGAGAGATTTAGCTAAACATGCATCTTCCTGGAACGGTGATTTTAATGCAGCGGTGTTTCCGCCTGCCACTGCCTTACCTGTGTGTGTGTGTGTGTGTGTGTCACCTAAGCTCCCCTCCTTACCTGGCGTGCCCGCGGCTGCCTGCTGCTGCTGCTGCTGCTGTGTGCCCGGCGGCGTGGCGGGCGCGGGGCAGGTGTAGCCGCCGCCGTCGTCCAGCTTCCGCTTCTCGCCGACGTTCGGGGCGGGCATGGGGGACTCCAGGGTGTTGGCGTGGGCGTGGGCGTGGGCGGCGGGCGCTGCGGACACGTGGGCGTGGCTGTTGTGCACGTGGGCGTGAGGGTGGGCGTGGGCGTGGGCGTGGTGGGGACTGTGGCCGCCAAGCGTGGTGAGGGAGTGGGCCTGCGGGGCGTTGTAGTGTGCGGGCGTGGGCGTGTTGGTGGTGGCGGGGGCGTGTGAGTGTGGCGAGGCCTGCTGCTGTTGCTGCTGCTGTTGCTGCTGTTGTTGTTGTTGTTGTTGCTGTTGCTGTTGCTGCTGCTGCTGCTGCTGCTGCTGCAGGGTGCCGGCGGGGTCGTGCTGGTAGTCGCGCCCCGTGCCGGGGCCGGCGGGGGCCAGGGGGGCCGCCAGGGGGGTGCGGGCCATGATCAGCTCACCTGGCAGCCCCAACATCACCTGGATGCTGTGGAATGTGCCGCCCCCCGCACCGCCGCCGCCGCCCCCCGCGGCCTCCACGCCTTGGCCAACGCCCGAGGCCACGCTGTTCACGCCGCCCCCGCCGCCGCCGCCGCCCACCCCCTTGGCCACGGCGGGGGGGGCGGGGTTGGGCTGGCCGTTCATCCCGACCTGGTAATGAGCCAATTAGTGGCGGCGACCTGGCGGCCGCGGCGGCGGCGGCGGCCCGGCGGCAGGGCGCGCGGCGGCAGAGTCCCGGACGACAGGGCAGGGCGGGCAGGGCAGGGCGGCAGCGGCAGGGCCTCGGCGTGGCGGCGCTAACTACCGCCAATGGGTTCAATTGGGCGGCGCGCGGCGCTGATCCGCCGCCGCAGCCCGCGGGAACAATGGCCGCTAATCAGCCGCCGCAGCTTTCCGCGCAACGCTCCCAATTCGGCGCCGCGCCGCTAACAGCCTCAATTGGCCTCCGGCTTCCACTAATTTAGCGAGGAAGGCAAAGCGCTCACAGGACTTGATCAAATCTAACCACCAACTTTTCTTTATATACGCCAATTATCCTCGTTAGGCGTGCCTCGCCCCGCCCCCGCCGCCGCCGGCCAATGGTGCGGCGCCCCGGGGCACTGGTGCCACGCCAGGGCTGCCGCGCCGGCCAATGGCTGCCTGAGGGCGGCAGCGGGGCCCGGCCAACCAGCGGCGGCCCTCGCCCGGCCACCAATGGGCCGCGGCACCCTGACGTCACCACGGCACCCCTCGTGCACCCCCCACCCTTCACCACCACCACCAGGAGGAGGCGGCGGCGGCTCCTCTCTCACGGCTGTGTGCTTGTTGCTTTATGCCACCCCCCCCCCCCCCCCGTGTGTGTGTGTGTGTGTGTGTGTGTGTGTGTGTGTGTGTGCGGGTGGTGGTGGTGATGGTGGCGGTGGGTGTGTACGGGGAGACAGGCCGGCCCCCCCCCCTGCCCGCCCCCTGCTGGGCACCGTCATTATCTTGTTAAAGTGGCATTACTAGGCTATTGTGCCTCACCCTGCCACCCTGCCGCCTTCACCCTGCCACCCTGTCCTACTCGTCTTGGCTATAGCGACTACTAACTTAGCCATACTCTTTCTTACTCACCCTGCAGATTCACCCTTGTCACCCTAAGTCACCCTGTCTCACCCTACCTCACCCTGTCTTACTTGTCCTAGCTACAACGACTACGACCTTAGCTTGAGGATAACTCTTCTTAGTCACCCTGCCGATTCACCCTTGTCACTTTATCCTTCACCCTAAGTCACCCTGTTTCACCCTGCCTCTCACCCTTTTTCAGAAGCTATCCTCACCCTGCTTAGGCCTATCTTTTATCCTAATCTCTCTTTCGTAACCTCGTAACCTCAAATATTTCTCTCTCTCTCTCTCTCTCTCTCTCTCTCTCTCTCTCTCTCTCTCTCTCTCTCTCTCTCTCTCTCTCTCTCTCTCTCTCTCTCTCTCTCTCTCCACTATAGCATCTTCACTTCCTTCATCTCCTCCTCCTCCACCTCCTCTTCCACCTTCTCCTCCACCTCCTCCTCCACCTCCACACTGTCATTATCCGTCACTCACCATCACCACCACCACCACCACCACCACCACCACTCCTCCGCATTCCTTTTCCCTCCCTCAACACCACTACTATCATCACCACCACCACCACCACCATTTCCGTTTCTTATGCCATCACCACCACCACAGCTTCATCACCTCACCACCATTCAACACCACTTCAACACCACAACTGCTACACCACCACCACCACCATCACCACCACCACCGCCACTTGGTTGACCATTTAGTCCGCTTAACAAGGATCGTGAGAAGGGAATTAGTGGTGATCTTATGAATGAGTGTGTGTGTGTGTGTGTGTGTGTGTGTGTGTGTGTGTGTTTTAGAAGGTGTGTGAGAGAGAGATAGAGATAAAAAGTTATATAACGAATAAATTGGAAAAGAGAAAGATGAACATAGAAGAAGAAGAAGAAGAAGAAGAAGAAGGTTTGTAAAAGTGAATGAAAAAAATAGAATAATGGAAACGAAGGAAAAAAGGAAGATGAAGAAGAAGAAGAAGAAGAAGGAGAAGAATGGAAGAAAGGAAGGAAGGAAGGAAGAAAAGAAATAGACAAAAACATTGCAATAAAAGGTTCCAAGAAAAACGTGTGTGTGTGTGTGTGTGTGTGTGTGTGTGTGTGTGTGTGTCATATCCTGGTTAGTCAAGTCGAATTTTTATAGAAGAAGAAGAAGAAGAAGAAGAGAGAGAGAGAGAGAGAGAGAGAGAGAGAGAGAGAGAGAGAGAGAGAGCACACAGCTGGCCTTACTAACATCTCTCCCCCCTCGCACCCTCATCTCTCTCTCTCTCTCTCTCTCTCTCTCTCTCTCTCTCTCTCTCTCTCTCTCTCTCTCTCATTTTGAACGCGTTGATTATTCACTTAACGTTTATGTGTGTGTGTGTGTGTGTGTGTGTTGAATAACCTTATGTACGTAACTGCTAATAATGTTTGTTTGTGTGTTTGTATGTGTGTGTGTGTGTGTGTGTGTGTGTGTCCGAGTGTATATGAATGAAAGACTAGTGCATGTGTGTGTGTGTGTGTGTGTGTGTGTGTGTGTGTGTGTGTGTGTGTACATGCGGGCGGCCGTGTGTACGTCTATGGGGGTCACGTGACTTGTCTGGGAACGCAATATTAAAAACTGATTAGTGGTCACGTGATCTATGGAAGAGAGGGAGGGAGGGAGGGAGGGAAGGAGCGAGAGAGGGAGTGAAGAGGGGACAAGATGAGGGAAAGTAGGGGAGGAAGGAAGGGGAAGAAGAGGGCATGGAGGGCTGAAAAGGGGAGGAGGAAACATGGAAACATGGAAATGCCGTCAACATAAAGTCTATTGGCTCATTATACGAGGTTGTCCGCTCTGTGATTTAACCTGCTGGACAGCCGTTTAATGCCGCAGAGCAGATGAAAGCGTTTCGGTATTCAATTTACTCCTGACTCAACGAAATGACGGTCGATTCGCGTTTTTGAAGGAGTTGATGGTATTTGCATTTACTACTTCTGAGGGAATTAGATTAAGATTGTTCCAGTGGCGGGTGACTCGGTCTGAGAAGAAACTCTTGCCAATGTCAGTACTGCAACGCCTCAACTGAATGGGTAAACCGTAATTTCTATTCGCGAGTTGGTTTGTAGCGCAAATAACTTGGAGTGATCGACGTTATTGAACTTTTTCAGGTACATGAGGGCTTAAATCATATCCCCTCGTAGGCGTCTTTTCTCCAGTGTAAAGAGATTGAGTCGCTTGAGTCGTTCCTCGTACGGTTGAGACTTTCTAAGGCTGGAATCATCTTCGTGGCGCGTCGTCGAACCCTTTCCAGTAATTCAATGTCCTTTCTGTAGTAATAGTAGTAGTAGTAGTAGTAGTAGTAGTAGTAGTAGTAATAGTAGTAGTAGTAGTAGTAGTAGTAGTAGTGGTAGTAGGAAGAGAAGGAGGAGGAGGAGGAGGAGGAGGGTATAAATTTTGGGAGTATAAATTTGGGGAGACGGTGGGCGCGTGGTAAGCGTGCGGGCGTGGTTCGAGGTTCGAGTCCCACTGAAACACGCTAATTTTTCAAACCATCGCCAGGTTTAAGAAGATTACTCATATGCTTCTAAGACCTTCAGTCAACTCTAACTTCAGCGACTTCGGCCAGGAGGAGCATCGGGGGCAGAATGGGCCTGGCAAGAGTCATATATATGGGTAGCCACTATAAATTTAATTCGCCTGCGCCACTACCG
>NC_066569.1:10999331-11001831 GCF_024679095.1 Eriocheir sinensis
CTGTAGCAAATTATAAACAGGAATATATTGATTTACATAGATTTACATAGATGCATTCAGTGGTCCAGACTAGGTGGTGTGTCCTTAAACCTAAGTGAAGTTATGTTACGTCAAATGCCACCAGGACTTTGCATTTCTACTTCAGCAAATAATAAACAGGAATAAAATAATGAAATGTGTATATAGTAAAGAGGAGCTTAGTAAAGTATTAGTTAAAGAATTAAGGAAGAAATGTGACCTTAATCCTTCCCTGCAGCATAAGGGAGTGCCGTACTGCCACCACCCCTGCTATGGCGCTCTCTTCGGCCCGCAGCTCTTCGGGCACGGCACCAGGAACGAGTGCCACACCTCCTTTGGCAAAGTGGAGAACAGGGACGGGCAGATCAAGAGGTGGGTGCCGAGGCTGTTGTTGTTGTTGTTGTTGTGTTCACTGTCTGTGTATATTAGTAGTTTTCATTGTCAGAGAGAGAGAGAGAGAATATTTTTTTTCTTCACGTAATATTTTCCTTTATCTAGCCAGACCTTCCTTGTCTCAATGATATTCTCTCACCACCACCACCACCACCCTTACCTGTGTTCCTCTCGTCAGATCCCACCTGGAGTCGAGTCTCAAGGCGTACAACCAGTTTTACGAGGGCAAGCCGGGGGAGATCAGGAGCAGGGAGGTGAGTGATGTTATCATTGATTTTATTGTTATTATTATTATTATTATTATTATTATTATTATTATTATTATTATTATTATTATTATTATTATTATTATTGTTAGTGTTACTATTATCACTGCAGTGTATTCTTTTGTCCATCCCTGTTTTTTTCCTGTATTCCTATCCTAAGTGAGTGTCAATTGGCCTGTTCACACGTGAGCATTGTGTTGCCCATTACCACTGGAAATGTATTTTTACTCAACTCCCTCGGGAACAGGGATGACTTAGTCATTTTTCAATGTCATTTTACAAAGGGAATTTGACATTGCTTGCCATAACAATGTAATCTTATGTATTTAGGCTTAATGAAGCTAACTTTTATCATGTTATAAGATAAAAACCCTCATTATGCAAATGATTATTCTGCAAGTAAGTGTGGGAAGTCTAAGAAAGGACCTGTGATGTTGTCATCAACTCAGACTTGAAGAACAATACTATCACAGGTCTGTTGATGTAGTGCTCACACTTACTTGCAGAGTAATTATTTATGTCATGAAGGTTTTTATTTTCTTTTTTTTTCTTTTTTTTTACAGCAAAGGAGCCAGCTCAAGGGCACAAAAAAAGGAAACAATAATAAAAAACAGCCCGCTACTCGCTGCTCCTAAAAAAAATCCAGAGGTGTCCGAAAGAGGGGTCAATTTCTGGAGGACCCTGTGCACTATGTTATATGGACACCTCTTTAATATTACCGCACATTGCTATGGCAGTCAATGGCAAATTGTGAATCAGACCAATTTAGTTTGCATTTTAAGCTGTCAGTTTGCACCCCTCACCCACCACCTCTCACTCCCCCCCACTTCACCCCTCAGGTCAATGGGCGGATGATCCTGGAGGGGGTGCTCAAGATCTACTGGGGGGTGCATAACGTCATCCATCTCAAGGAGGAGGATGACCAGCGCACCATTGCTCTCCGCCGCCGATCAACCGCTTCTATACCATCGTCATCCGCCTCAGCCGCCTCGTCATCTGCCACCTCAGCCGCCGCTGCCACGGATGATTTCTACTCGACTGATAGTGAGGAGGTGTGTGTGTGTGTGTGTGTGTGTAAATTTCTCTCAATGAACTACTACTACTACTACTACTACTACTACTACTACTACTACTACTACTACTACTATTACTTTACCCCCCAGGACGACTATGTGAATGGCTCCCGCACCCCCCAGTCCCCCAGCTCCCCCCTCACCCCCCTGCCCCTCACCCCCCAACCCCTCACCCCCACCAAGAGAAGGGGGCAGGAGGAGGAGGAAGAGGAGGTGGAAGGCAGAGAAGAAGGAGGAGGAGGAGGAGGAGGAGCAGGAGTAACAGAAGATGGGTGTAGTAATATTGACACATCTACTACAACTACTACTACTTCTACTACTATTGACAACTACAACAACAACACAGAATCAGAGAATGGAAATGAGGTTACTGAGTCTACTACTGCTACTACTACTACTGCTACTACTGCTACCACACCAGTCCGCAGGGCCGCCACCAAGACCGGGAGCTCCGCCATCCGCCGCAGGCCTGGCCGCCGGATGAATAAGACCAAGTTGAAGGTGAGGGAATGGATGGGTGTCCAAATCCCCAATGCAAGAGTTAACCAGCATCTTCACTCTTTCATCCCTGTGCTGTCCAAATCCCTTATGCAAGAGTTAACCAGCATCTTTACTCTTTCATCCCTGTGCTGTCCAAATCCCTTATGCAAGAGTTAACCAGAACCTTCACTCTTTCATCCCTGTGCTGTACAAATCCCTTATGCAAGAGTTAACCAGCATCTTCATTCTTTCATCCCTGTGCTGTCCAAA
>NC_066569.1:11006831-11044331 GCF_024679095.1 Eriocheir sinensis
GAAAGAGAGCCAGTAAGAGTGCCAATAAGAGAGAGAGAGAGACAGTAAGAGAGTGCCAATAAGAGGTGCATCAGTAAGAGAGAGGGAGTGCCAGAAAGAGAGCCAGTAAGAGTGCCAATAAGAGAGAGAGAGAGACAGTAAGAGAGTGCCAATAAGAGGTGCATCAGTAAGAGAGAGAGGGAGTGCCAGAAAGAGTGCCAGCAAGATGTGTGACTGGTAAGAGCTGTGACTTGAGGTGTTGTCAGTGGCACTAGCATTCAATTAAACATCTAAATAATAACAGTAATGATAATAATGAACAGTGGTCACCTAAGCCTTGTGATTCTTAAGGGACTCCATGGTAGCCTAGAATTACCTTAGTTGTCGTAAATCATCACTGTATCCTTTGTTCTTTTTTGTTTCCTCTTTTTTAACGGTAAATGAAGCAGCTCAAGGGTATACAAAAACAAATAGAATAAGTTAGTAAATAAAAGCTTGCTGACCCTCCTTCCCCTTCCCTTCCCTTGCCTTGCCTTCTGTTCCCTTGCCTTGCCTTCCCTTGCTTTGCCTTCTGTTCCCTTGCCTTGCCTTGCTTTGCCTTCTGTTCCCTTGCCTTGCCTTGCCTTGCCTTCCCTCCCCTTCCCTTCCCTTCCCTTGCATTCCTTACCCTTTCCCTTCCCTTACCTCCCCTTTCCTTCCCTTCCCTTCCCTTCCCTTCCCTTCCCATGCCTTCCCTTCCTTTCCCTTCCCTTCCCCTACCCTATAAATAAATAAGAAAATAAAAATAAACAAAACTCTACTAACCACTGCTCCTATAAGAGACAGTATAGATAGATAGATAGATAGATAGTAAATAATATTGCTTTTTATATATATATTTTACTTAACTTTTTACATATATCTTACTTTACTTGACTTTATATATATTTCTACATTATTTTATACTTTACTCTTAAGCTTATAAATATGCCACAGAGGTATTTTTATCTCTCATACGCATGACATGTTTTCCGGGGAGTAATTTATTTTAAGCAGGCGAGATTGAGTACTTGACCTCATCTGTTTAAAAGACATATTATTTTCTGTATATTATCATTAGCAGTACTGTGTATTATGTTGTGTATTGTGTGTATTGCTAGGGGAGTGTGTGGGTCATATCAGAGTGACAAGACTGGTACCATCCTTATCCTGTCCAGCTTCCTGGTGCAAGAGTTGACCAGCATCTTCAATCTCTCACTCTTACATGACTTCACTTATCCTGTCCCATTTCCCAGTGCAAGATTTGGTTAGTATTTTCATTTTATACAAGAGTTAACCAGTGTCTTCATTCCCTCACCAAGTGCTATGTCTCCTCCCAGCTTCCCAGTGCAAGAGTTAATCAGCATCTCCATTCTTTCATCTCCCTATCCATGCCTGTCCCTCCCATCCTGTCCCATTTCCCTATGCAAGAGTTAACCACTGTGTTCATTCCCTTACCCTTGCATGACCTTCCCTATCAAATGCCTTTCCCTCCCATCCTGTCCAATTTCCCAGTGCAAGAGTTGACCAAAATCTTGAATCCCTCACCAAATGTCACACTCCTCCCATGCCTTTCCCTCCCATCCTGTCCCATTTTCCTATGCAAGAGTTAACCAGTGTTCATTCTCTCACCAAGTGCTAAGACCCCCCACTGTAAGCATATCCTGGAGCCTTGCTAAAATGTCTTTCTAATAGGACACTAAACACATTAATAATTAGATGTATATGTATACCACCTAAGACTACCATAGATATAAGGCAAATAACATGATCAAATATATACACACTTTAATGATTGCTCTAAGTATGTGTGTGTGTGTGTGTGTGTGTGTGTGTGTGTGTAATTCTGCTGCTCAAGTGTCATAATAAAATTCTTATATGAGATTTGAGATTTTTTTTTGTTCTTGAAATACTAAAAAAAAGTATGTGTAGGCCTATAGATAGATAGATAAATATAGATAAGAATAGATAGATAAAGGTGTAAAGAAAAAAATAGATATGGATATATAGATAGACAAATAGATATACACAGAACTAGACAAATATAGATAAATACCCATCAAAGAATATAGAAGGAAAAACTAGGGCAAGGAAAAAATGAACAGAGGAAGTAAAATAATCACTAACTACTCCTTTTCCTTACCTCCCATATTTCATTACTGCATTTTTCATCGTTTATTTCTCTTGTCATTTCCTTTTACTTCCATATGATTCATTTATTGGATTAACTCAACAAAAAACTACTTATGCCTCTTCCTTTTGGTCTGTATCGCTTCCTATCACTTCGCACACACCATCGCTATATTTTAAATGCTTTCTATCTTTATTTTCTCGCCTGAATCACTTGCTTTCCATCATTTTCCTTGGAGATACACATTGGGAGCCGTTGGAAAGGCTTAAATCCCTTGGCCTGGGCGCCGCTCAGCTGACAGCTCGGTGACAACAACACACGGCGCGGTTGCTTTGAAGGAAGTTTTCCATTTTTTCTCCCTGTGCGTCAATTGGTGTCATTGGATCTGCTTGGCGGGACGAAATGAGGAAGTACAAGGATAATCAAGAAGGGGTGCGGCTTCTCTCTCCTCTGAGCAGGTAGGTTTCATTTTTAGTTGATGGTCGAAGTATTCTCTCAATAGTATTTTTCAGCCCAGCACCGCCCAGCACCACATATGGTAGTGGCTGCCCTCAGCCGCTCCCCTCTGGTGACATAACAACGTGGACGCTGATTCACGTGCGTGCCAGTTTACTTAGTCATGTCCAGAGGCCCAGGGTGCCTCACGGTGTAGTGGTCCAGCCCTCGTTGGTCTGCAGGGCCGTGGCCATAGCTGTAAAAAGAGGGGCCTTTTTCCTCAAAATGTGAACCTTTGTGGCCACTTTGAAAGGGGGCAAGGAAAGCCACCTACATCAGGTGTGTGTGTGTGTGTGTGTGTGGGGATTTTGAAAATGACATTTCTGTTGCTGGCAAAATAATAAAACTGGGACTTTTGTCCAAGTTTTTCATTTTGACTCTCAGCAAATGAAAGGGTCATCTGACTTATGCCCCCCCCCCCCCCCATGGGTACAGTCCTGGTCTGGTATGGAGTGTGTTGTTGTGTGGGTGCTTGCAGTGTAGCTGGGCATGGGGGCTCATCTGGCACTGCCCTCAGGAAAATGTTGAGACTTCCTTTGAACTTATTCACTGAGCAGCTCTTTATGTCTCTTATCTGAAAATTTTTGGTCTGTGAAGGTGTTCATGTTGTTATATTATTCACGACACACACACATGGGAAGGAAGGGTAAATCAAACACATGTTCTAACAGACATTTACTATAGTACTCTTCAACACAGAAACTTGGCCTCGGAACAACTACGAGTTATTAGCCGGTGACAAAACAGAGAGAGAGAGAGAGAGAGAGCGCGAGAGAGAGCGGAAGACGGACAACTCAATGACGCTAATAGGGACAAATCGGATGGTCGGTCGGTCGCGATTTTCCGCCTACATCGGGAAACACGACAACGGAAACGGACACTGTTAATAATTCTCTCTTTGGGGGTCTGAACTCATACATAGGAAACATTGGTAGGAGTAAGATTACCGCACATTGGTTCCTCCTCGCAATAAATATATGTTATGTTATGTTATATATATTTGCTATTTATATTATAAGTGTTATGGCGCCTACACTGAAATCATTATAATACATGGTAACAATGGCAAGGACTCTATATAATGATGAGAATAATAATATAATGTGTGTGTGTGTAAAGGAAGAGTTAATTAGAAGTCATAGTCATCAGTAGGTTGAAAATAATGATAACAATGATAATTCAATGAGAAGAAGGAATTAGAAGACATTGATAGCTGAATAATGATGATAATGATAATATATGTGAAGAAATAAACTTAGAATTCATTGGTTGGTGAAAAATAATGAAAATACAGTGATAATAAAAATGATGAATAAACTTGAATTCACTGGTAATTGGGTAGTACTAATAATGATGATAATAATAATAATAATAGGCCTACAAAAATAAATTAATCTTGGATTTTCTATATGTACAAACATGACTAAAGCTAACTGAGTAATAATAATAATAATAATAATAATAATAATAATAACAACACATTGCCTACAAAAATAAATATATCTAACCTTATTGACAAAGCTAAACTCAGGCCAGGTCGAGAGAGGTCATTTGAAGGGCCTGGACACAGTAACCAAGGGCGAAATAGGTCATAGCAAGGGGTCAAATATTTAAACTCAGGCCAGGTCGAGAAAGGTCATTTGAAGGGCCTGAACACAGTAACCAAGGGCGAAATAGGTCATAGCAAGGGGTCAAATATTTAAATTCAGGCCAGGTCGAGAGAGGTCATATGAACGACCTGGACACAGTAACTGAAGGGGGCATACAAGGTCATTATAGCAAGGGGTCAAATATTTAAACTCAGGCCAAGTTGAGAGAGGTCATACGAAGGGCCTGGACACACAGTAACTTAAAGGTCGTACAGGGTCATAGCAAGGGGTCAAACATGTAAACTCAAGCCAGGTCAAGAGAGGTCATACGAAGGGCCTGGACACACAGTAACTAAAAGGTCATACAGGGTCATAGCAAGGGGTCGTGTAGTATGTGGTATAAACAATAGTGGTGTCTTAGTTAAGTGTTTATATTAATATGTTATCGTCAACAACGCCGACGCTGCTCTGGGCTGTGGAAGAAGGGCGGCGTCTGCACGTAACAACACATGGCAGTAATTCACCATCATTATTTATTGATTTATTTATACAGTCAGCAAGAGTCTGTTTTTGTTCATTCAATTACGACAAAGTATAAAGTTGACTGGCTCTGTTGTTTCTGGTCACTCAATTATGACAAAGTACAAAGTCGACTGTGGCTCTGTTGCTTCTGTTCATTCAGTTACGACAAAGTACAAGTTGACTGTGGCTCTGTTTGTGTTCACTCAAATACGGCAAAGTACAAAGTCGCCTGTGATTTCAACTTACAGAAAAGGTTGCCAGTCACTTGATGATATTACAGTGATTAAGTTAATAATGGAAATCTGTCAGTCACATAATAATTGCAATGCCTTATCTTAACACAGCCACTTATCAATGCTGTAGTTAACATTGCAAGCCTGTCAGCCACTTATCAATGCTTCAATTTATTGGAAACTTCAGTCATATAATAATTCCAATGCTTTACTTAACATTGCAAACCCAACAGTCCCTTCATACTTACAAGACTTTACTTACTTCCATACTTTACTTCACTTTAGACTTTACTAACTTTACTTTACAGCCCCTTAAAATCCTTCCTCACTCTTCTCAACCTCAGGAATAGCTCGACAAATCAGAACAAGTATTGATATTAAACATGAGTGAGTGAGTGGCCGACAGCCGTTCGTCCGAGCCCCAGAGCATCGCCGTTTAATAATTTGTGCTTTATCACTATATCGACATTTGAGACAAACCCCAGAGCAGGGAGATGGGGCGGACAGGGGGGCGGGAGGCTAGCTACGTAAGTCCGCCATGCCGTCGACGCCCCCCTCAAGTTAGGTTACGCCCGGCAGCCAGCACGCACCGCCCCAGACTTAGTGCTTGCATTGGGGTGAGATGACTTATTTTTTTATTTTTTATTTTTTTTGCTATTGGGATCAGAAACAACTTATTTTTTTCTTTCTATCTCTCTCTCTTTTCCTTTTTTTCTTTTTGTTTTGCCCATGGGGGTCGGCAGGCAAGTGTTTACAGTGGCGACATCTTGCTTGGACGAGAGAAGGGAGGTTGCGAGAGACGGTGTTTGCGGAGTTGTTGAGAATGTTCGGTGTTTTTCGTCTCCAAGTCAGCGCGTCTTTCCAGAGGTTGTGTTTGTATACTCGTGCGAAAGTCAGACATGTTTTTTTCACGATCAGGAACGTTGGAAGTAGTTTTCTGTTGTTACTACCGTAAGACTGTTAGTAGTTAGTAGTTAGTTATGGGAGCGGTGAGTAGCGGGCTTTTTTTTTTATTTTTTTGCACTTTTTGTTGCCCTTGAGCCGTCCCCTTTGTTGTAAAAAAAAAAAAAAAAAGTAGCCTTAGTAACCTTGCAAACTTCCGAGGCTTAGTCAATCAACCCCCAAAGGCTCTCACAGGTGTCAGAGTTTCCATTGGTGGTGTCCTGAGCCTGGCGTAGCTTTGCAAGGCTTCCGCTCTGTGTACGTAAAAAAACACTCTTGACGGCCACAGATATTTGAGCGTAAAATCCTTCCCTTATCATTGGTCGCGAAGCCGTAAGGTAACACAGACTTTTTCATGGTGGGAAGGTACCTGCTGGCTATTACAAGTCCAACACGTGATCAGGCCGTGGTGAATAACAACTGCTTCTACCTCATTACAAGCACTTTAGGTCATCATTCGTAGCTTCAGAAGGACCGGCGCTCTCTCTTAGGGGTCACAATACTTCCCTTAATAACAGTACTATAGCCTTAAGGTCCCATATCGGCCCTTACATGAGTATACACAATAGTTTTCGCCTTTATTTGCAAGCATGTTAGTTGGGTTGGTGTGAGCAAGCTGCCGACGAAACCAGTGATTTTAAACTCAATTTTTTTTTCTTCGAACTATTTATAATATTTACACACACACACACACACACACACACACACACACACACACACACACACACACACACACACATCTTTAGTTCATGTGTGTGTGTGTGTAGAGGAAGTCACTATGTGTGTGTGTGTGTGTGTGTGCGCGCTTTCTTACGATTGAAATTGGTGAGGTAAGAAACACACACACACACACACACACACACACACACACACACACACACACACACACACACACACACACACACACACAATCGTGGAGGTGATATCTATACCCCTAGCCAGTCTATCTGTCTATTGAATTCACAACTGACTGACTGACTGACTGACTGCAAATTAGCTTAATCATATCTTTGGAGACTTACTGACTGACTGACTGACCAACCCACCAACTGACTGACTGACTGACTGGCTAGGGTACAGAGAGAGTGACACCTCTAGACTAAACCTTGCGTCAAAATGTATTAAAGCGAAATCAATGCCGTTTGTCGACTCGTAATAATAATAATGATAATGATAATAATAATAATGATGGTAGTATATTAGATAGACAGACAGGCACCAATGACAACAATGATAATTATAATGATCGTAATAATGAGTTTAATCGAACCTCAACAACAACAAGTCTGCAAGTGGTCTAGGGTCCGACGGCTAGTTATTTTTATTTATTTTTTTTGTTTTTTTTTTTCGTCTCTGGACTTCATCTTCTTCTTCCTTGGACTGGCTGGCGGACCCTCGACTGCTTGCCCGCGCCCCCCATATTAATATTTTTTCTCTCATACGTAAATATATTATTGTTATTATTATTATTTACAAACGTCGTCATATATAATCTTTTTTTATTTATTTATTTATTGTGATTTGCTACGCCTCTTCGGTATGTACGTAAATTATTCTGTATTCTCTCCGATGCTGGGATGTACGTATCACAGTCCTACTACGCGCACACACTCGCATACACACACACGTACACACGCACACACGAAAAACAACAAAACGCTTCATAGCCTCGTAAATATTTTTGATTTGACACGATCACTTTTTTTTTTTTGAGGAATATTACGTCTTCGGCGCGCGCACACACACACACACACACACACACAAGCACAAACAGCTCTAAAATCGTCAATTCTACTATTACGTAATTAAAATGAATTATCCTACACGAAACACGACCATTTTTTTTCGACACAAACGCACAGCAAAAAGAAGCAGTTAGGTATTAGTTGAGTTCCTACTTCTACTTTCTGACATGGAGATTTTTAGACTACCCTACGATGTTGGTTGCGGTATGCATGTATGTATGTATGTATATTTGAGATGGTCGGGCATGAAAGATTCTTTATAATACGGCGCTGGCTGGCTGCGGAATAATGCATGTATATGTCTATGCATGTTCGGAATGACCTGGCATGAACATTGCATGGAGTGCCGCAGACGATGTGTTTTGGCGCAGGAGAGGGCAAGGCTTGGGCACGGGGCGGCACAGCATTGGCACAGTATTCACCATGTTGTAATGTTAGCGGCAGGAGTCTTCCCTCGAGCACCCAGCTTCATCGCCTCCCCCCTACAGCCTCTGCCTCTCTCCTGCTCCCCACACACACAGCTTTACGTATATGACAATGGCAATGACAGAGTGAGGTGGTCGCAGTGATCAAAGACAAGATATCTCTCCTTAAGTAGTGCAGCTATCTACTTTACCTAACTGTATGGTGTGTGTAGTATGCATCTGGTATCTAAGTATAAAGTATCTAGTGAAGAGTTTGGAGACATGGCTACGAATAGTCTTTTGAGATAGACGATTTTTTGTTTTGTTTTGTTTATTTTTTAACGCCTCTCGGATCATCTGTTCCCCTGCGTCACATTGAAACCAAGCGTCTGTCTGTAGTGGTAGTGGTAACCCATACACACACACACACACACACGCAGACACACAGACTTGCTTTACTCATGCGTTCTCTCTCCTGGTTCAAAGGGGAAAGGAGAAGGAAGGGAAAGGAGTGGGAGGAGGAGGAGGAGGAGGATTTTGTGTGTGCATCTCTGGTGAAAAAATCGTCCCTTCACTCGCCTATATAAAAAATCAACATTACCGAAAAATAAGTCCTCTTCCGAAAAATAAGTCCTCGTTTCCGACTTCGCTTCTTCGACAACATCACAGACTCTTACCCCTTCCCCTCCTTCCCTCCCCCTCCCCCCTCCCTTCCTTTTTTTTCATATTTCTCTTTTTTTTTTCTTTCTTTAGTCTATTTCCCTCTCCCTCTCCCTTTCCTTCCCCTCCCTTTCTTCTCCCTCCCTCCCTCCCTTCTGTTGCCTTACACAGCTTAGTATAAATGACTAGGCCTCTTCAGACTGTTATGTGTGTACCTCAAATACACACACACACACACACACACACACAGTCATCCGAAAACCTAGATACAGTTTAAAGATATATTCAGTTTCCTACACGCTACAAAGATACAGGTTTGAGCACAGAGATTATTGTTGAATGAGGAGGAGGAGGAGGGAAGGAGGGGTGCACAATTTCCAAGGGACATCACATTGCCACCTCTACCTCTAACACTCTATGACCCACCCTCTGCAATTACCCAAGGGAGGACTCTGTTGCCACCTTGACCTAGCTTAACCTTGCATCAGACTTTATATAATTTCAACTTAGTTTTCTTCCTCTTACGAACAGACTCCCAAGGGGCTTCACATTGCCACCACAACCTCTGAACACACTACACCCTGCCCTTTGCAATTACCCAAGGGAGGACTCTGTTGCCACCTTGACCTAGCTTAACCTTGTATCAGACTTTATATAATTTCAACTTAGTTTTCTTCCTCTTACGAACAGACTCCCAAGGGATTTCACATTGCCTCCACAACCTCTAACACTCTATGACCTACCCTCTGCAATTACCCAAGGGAGAACACTATTGCCACCTTGACCTAACTTACCCTTGCATCAGACTTTACATAATTTCGACTTAAGTTTCTTCCTCATACGAACAGACTCCCAAGGGACTTCACATTGCCTCCACAACCTCTAACACTCTACAACCCACCCTCTGCAATTACCCAAGGGACACTATTGCCACCTTGACCTAACTTAACCTTGCATCAGACTTTATGTAATTTCAACTTAGTTTCCTTCCTTTTACAAACAGACTCCCAAGGGACTTCACATTGCCACCATAACCTCTTAACACTCCACGACCCACCCTCTGCAATTACCCAAGGGACACTATTGCCACCCTGACCTAACTTAACCTTGCATCAGACTTTATGTAATTTCAACTTAGTTTTCTTCCTCTTACGAACAGACTCCCAAGGGATTTCACATTGCCTCCACAACCTCTAACACTCTACGACCTACCCCCTGCAATTACCCAAGGGACACTATTGCCACCTTGACCTAACTTAACCTTGCATCAGACTTGACATAATTTCAACCTAGTTTCCTCCCTTTTACAAACAGACTCCCAAGGGACTCCACCATGCCTCCTCTACCTAACTTAACCCTGCATTAGACTATATAATTCTGATGGTATTTTCTCAGGGAGGGAGTGTTCGTATGTGAGTACATTGGAATGCTGTACGTATTTGGGTGTATTTGTATTCATGTTTGAGTTATTATTTATAGAAATCCAAGTACTGTATTCTCATTGGAACTGGAATGCAAGGGAAAGGTATTTGTATTGTGCGATTAATGTAATGTATTTTGCTACCTTGCTTGCGACATCGATTTTGCTGTCGAAATCTATTAAGTGTGGCTGTCATAAGGAGTTGTCGTATCTGTTTCATCTATATACAAAAAAATGGTAGCAGTTGTCAATAGAGCGTTTGTGAATATTTCAAAATTTGTTATCGTAAATGTCAGCTGCTGTTCCTCACAAGTCTAGCCTCCTGGGCAGACGTGTATAATGAGAATAAAAGCGTATATATGACAGGAAGCAGTGAAAAATTATAAGCAGAAATATAGACAGACATGTAAACTTAAACTAGACAACACAAAAAGAAAACGAATCAAATTTATAGTGGTCGTGTGCAGCACCACAGGGTCACAAGCTCTTGTTACTGTTGCATACCTCCAGTACTCTTGAACTATAGCCAGTTACATTAGGAAGGCGTCTGTCAATAAAAAGTATTCATGGATACATTCAAAAAGTATTCGTATTCATTGGTATCTGAAGTATTCGTATTCATTGGTATCTGAAGTATTTGTATTCATTGGTATCTGAAGTATTTGTATTCATTGGTATCTGAAGTATTTGTATTCGAAAACACGACCCTTGTATTCACGCCATCCTTGATTTTTCTTCTAGCGACAGACTGAAAGCAGAATATTGGTGATGCATAAAACAGTTAAAAAAAAAGAAGGAAAAGATGAAGTAATGAAGCCTAGACAGACATCTCCCTTTGCATCAGACTATGTAATTTCAATGTCCGTTTTCTTCCTCTTATGAACAGATTGAATGGAAGAGGATATGGGTGACAGGCAAGAGAGAGAGAGGACTGACTGACTGATTGTGGACCTGGTGTCATCTACCCTTCCCTTCCCTTACACGAGTCCAGAGTTGAGCGTCATGAGGTGAGTGAGTGAGTGACATATGTACGTATACAAAAATTAGTTGTTAGCAATAGAGTGTTAGTTAGCTTAAGTACGTAAATAGCTACCTTGCTTACGACATCGAATTTGCTGTCAGAATCTACAAAGTGTGGCTGTCGTAAGGAGTTGTAATTACTTTCTATAGATAAACGTTAGTAGTTATCAATAGAGCGTTAGTTAGTTTAAGTACGTAAATAGCTACCTTGCTTATGACATCGAATTTGCTGTCAGAATCTATAAAGTGTGGCTGTCGTAAGGAGTTGTAACTACTTTATAGACAAACATTAGTAGTTAGTTATCAATAGAACGTTAGTTAGCTTAAATACGTAAATAGCTACCTTGCTTACAACATTGATTTTGCTGTCGGAATCTACAAAGTGTGGCTGTCGTAATGAGTTGTCGTATCTGTTTCGTCAATATACAAAAATTAGTAGTTATCAATAGAGTGTTAGTTAGCTTAAGTACGTAAATAGCTACCTTGCTTACGACATCGATTTTGCTTTCGGAATATTCAAAGTGTGGCTGTCGTAAGGAGTTGTTGTATCTGTTTTGTCTGTATACAGAAATTAGTAGTTATCAATAGAGCGTTAGTTAGCTCAAGTACGTAAATAGCTACCTTGCTTACGATATCGAATTTGCTGTCGGAATCTACAAAGTGTGGCTGTCGTAAGGAGTTGTCGTATCTGTTTCGTTTCTATACAAAAATTAGTAGTTATCAATAGAGCATTAGTTAGCTTAAGTACGTAAATATCTACCTTGCTTACAACATTGATTTTGCTGTCGGAATCTACAAAGTGTGGCTGTCGTAAGGAGTTGTCGTATCTGTTTCGTCTGTATACAAAAATTATTAGCAGTCATCAATAGAGTGTTAGTTAGCTTAAGTACGTAAATATCTACCTTGCTTACGACATCGATTTTGCTTTTGGAATCTACAGAGTGTGGCTGTAGTAAGGAGTTGTCGTATGTTTCGTCCGTATACAAAAATTAGTAGCAGTCGTCTATGGAGTGCTAGTTAGCTTACGTACATAAATATCTACCTTGCTTTCGACATTGATTTTACCGTCGGAATCTACAAAGTGTGGCTGTCGTAAGGAGTTGTAATTACTTTCTATACACAAAAAGTAGTGTTCGTCATCTACAGGGAAGGTTACTTAAATACCCGATGTCTACCTTGCTCAAAACATTACGACCTTCCTTACGATTTTTAATTTTCCTGCCATATCGGTCATACAAACTACAATGTGTGGCCGCCGTAAGCAGTTGACGTATCCCTTTTATCTATAACACAACAGCTTCCCTCTTTTGTCTGCATAAGTCAATACGTAAATCAATATTGGTGTGAGCTTTCCTATTATCGGTATTTTATTTATTTTTTCCTCCTCTGACGAGATGAAACTAAGTCCTCATTTCTTACAACACAACAGCTTCCCTTTTTTGTCTGCATAAGTCAATACGTAAATCAATATTGGTGTGAGCTTTCCTATTATCCAGTATTTTATTTATTGTTTCCTCCTCTGACGAGATGAAACTAAGTCCTCATTTCTTACAACACAACAGCTTCCCTCTTTTGTCTGCATAAGTCAATACGTTAATCAATATTGGTGTGAGCTTTCCTATTATCTGGTATTTTATCTTTTCCTCCTTTGACGAGATGAAACTAAGTCCTCATTTCTTAAACACAATAGCCTTCCACTTTCTCTGCATCAATCAATACAAAAAGAGAGTTAGTTCTTTAGAGGGCAAGTTAGCTCAAATACACGATAGCTATTTTACGTACCTACGACATTTTGCTGCTGGATCGATTGTACAAAGCGTAGTTGTCACAAGCAGGTCTATCCACCTCGTCTGTTTACAAAAACTAGTTACGGTAAACTGTATGGGGTTAGATTAAGTGTTCTCGATAGCTACCGCTCTTATAAGATTGATTTTTGCCGCCGGATTGAGTACAGAGTGTGGGCGTCATAAGCGGTTATTGTGTTTGTTTCGCCTATATAGAAAAAGTGGTCGTCTTCAGGGAGGGTCTTGTCAGGTTAAGTACGCAATAATGACCTTTCTTACGACATTACGACCTTGCTTCCGACCTTGATTTTGCCACTCCATAACAACTTTCTTCCAAAATTACGACCCTGCTTACGACCTTGATTTTGCCACTCAATAACGACCTTTCTTACAACATTACAACCTTGCTTATGACCTTGATTTTGCCACTCAATAACACTCTTTCTTACAACATTACGACCTTGCTTACGACCTTGATTTTTGCTGTTGGATTGGTCACCTTCTCCATATACAAAAAGTACTCGTAGTCATCTTCAAGGAGAGGTTTAGTCAGGTTAAGTACTCAATAACAACATTTCTTACGACATTACAACCTTGATTTTGCTGTCGGATTGGTCACCTTCTCTATACGTATACAAAAAGTACTCGTAGTCATCTTCAAGGAGAGGTTTAGTTAGCTTAAGTACTCATTAACGACATTTCTTACGACATTACAACCTTGATTTTGCTGTCGGATTGGTCACCTTCTCTATACGTATGCAAAAAGTACTCGTAGTCATCTTCAAGGAGAGGTTTAGTTAGCTTAAGTACTCAATAACAACATTTCTTACATTACAACCTTGATTTTGCTGTCGGATTGGTCACCTTCATACGTATACAAAAAGTACTCGTAGTCATCTTCCAGGAGAGGTTTAGTCAGGTTAAGTACAGTATTTGAGAGCTACCTATCCAGATACGTTCATTGATTTCACCCTCCTCCTTAAGGTTAGGTTAGGTTAGGTTAAGTTTTCCTACATTCATTCACCCTTGGATAGTTCAGTGTATGTATTCCATGTGAACTATTTCCCTTATCTGTGCTACAAGTAAAGATATGGGTCACTCTCTGCCCCCTGGTAAAAGAGAGAGGTCACAACATTCACCAACAGCAAGTTTAGTCTATTTCCTTCATCTGTCTAGCATACAAATTCGTAAAGATAAGACTTGCCTCTCATCCACCCATAGCAAGCATTCAGTCTCCTCCCTTCACCTGTACAACTTCTACTGTGCAAAAATATACATCTTCCCATCTTCTCTGGTGCTCTCTCTCCCTTCCTTCCTTCCTTCCTTACCCTTTCCTCTCCTCCCTTACCCTTTCTTCCTCTCTCTTCCTCTCTCTTCCCTCCCTTGCCAATTCATCCCTTCCGCCTCCTTGACACCTTCTCCTCTGGTCAGTGTTCAAGTGAGTGCCTTCGCGAGTGTCGAGTCGGCCCTACTTGGCACTAAATGCCCTGTTCTGTCACTCATGCATCAGTGCCGCCCCCTGTGTCGTGGGTGCCGTGTGGAGTCAGGGTGTTCAAGTGCCAGAGTGTGGGTGGTTGTTGGCACTCTCCTATGCACAGTGCCAATTGGTGTGGTGTTGTGAGGTGGTTCTTGTGTGTGTGTGCAGAAGGAAGGAAGGAAGGAAGGAAGGAGGGAGGGATGGAGAAGCTACACACACACACACATACAAACACACACACACACTAGCTTTCTCTCTCTCTCTCTTTTCCTTACCTTTCTTTCCCTCCTTCTCTCCATTTCTCTCCCTTGCAAGTTCATTCCTTTCCTCCACTTTCTCTCCCTTGTCAAATTCATTCCCTGGTTTTCTCTCTCCCTTCCTTCCTTCCTTCCGTCCTTACCCTTTCTCCTCCCTTACTCTTTCTTCCTCTCCCTTTCCCTCCTCTTTCCTCCCTTGCCAAGTCATCCCTTCCTCCTCCTCCTCCTCCTCCTCCCTTACAAATTCGACCAAAGAAAAAGAGATGGAAACATTTTAATCGCGACATCTTTCCAAAAATCGGTCGTTACTAGTCTCTCGGAAGGAGTTTAATAGCTATTAGTACGTACGTAAAGACGGTCGGCTGGCTAGTTGTGGCGGAGAGGACCTACGCTAGCGAGAACACTAATAGCAATGCATTATATCGTCGCGTTGGCTAGTTATTGAGCGCTAAAGAAGGGTTCCTACGCTAAGTCTTGGCGGAGGCGAAATCTACGTCACTCTCGTTGCTAATTCTACTCTATACGTAAACAGGTTAAGCAGCGTACTCGTAAACGTCTCAGGGTCCCGTTACGCCCGTTTCGCATGGCCTCGGGGAAGGTTAATCGGGTTTCCGTGGTTGGTGATTTTCCCGGTCAAGGTTTTTAAGTGTTTTCTGTCTTTATTTTCTTTGCTGTTTTCTTTTTTCCTTTCCTCTCCTCTCTCTCCTCTGTCCTCCTCTGCTTCTTCTTCTTTTCTCCTTTCCTCTCTTTTTTTTCCTTCCCTTTCTTTCCTCCTTTTTCTTTCCTCCTCCTCCTCCTCCTCCTCCTTTGTATTTTCCTCTTTTCCTCTCTTTTTCCCTCCCTTTCTTTCCTCCTTCTCCTCCTCCTCCTCCTCTGTGTCTTCTTTTCCTCTCTTTCCTCTCTTTTTCCCTCCCTTTCTTTCCTCCTTCTCCTCTGCATCTTCTCTCTTTTTCCCTCCCTTTTTTTCCTCCTCCTCCTCCTCTGTGTCTTCTTTCCTCCTCTCGTCCCTCCCTTTCCTCCCTTCCTTTCCTTTCTGTTCCTGTCACCAGCGTCACAAAACAGTCCATGTAACTTCTACTACGAGAGGCTTTTTAAACGGACGAACGGAGACGACGAGACGTTTACAGATACGCGGCTTTTTTGGGGATGTCGTATCGAACACCAAAATGAAAGGAAAAGTGTTTGGCTTGATTGGCCAGGTGTGTGTCGGTACTTATAAGTGACGTGAGTGTCGCTGAAGTGATGGTTGTTTCCTCCTTCTTTCTCTTCTTCGTTTTGTTTATAATTTTTTTGGGGTTTGGTTTTGTGAGTTTTCGGTTGACGTTTTGACTTTTTTTGTCTGTTTTTCTTCTTTTGTATTTTCTTCGTCTGTTAAAGTCTTCCCTTTTTGTCTTTCTTTCTTTCTTTGTTTCGTTTTGTCTATAATTTATTTTTTGTTTGGTTTTGTGAGTTTTTGGGTGACGTTTTGATTTCTTCCGTCTGTGTTTTTCTTCTTTTGTATTTTCTTCATCTGTTAAAGTCTTCCCTTTTCGTCTTTCTTTCTTTCTTTGTTTCGTTTTGTTTATAATTTATTTTTTGTTTGGTTTTGTGAGTTTTTGGGTGACGTTTTGATTTCTTCCGTCTGTGTTTTTCTTCTTTTGTATTTTCTTCCTCTGTTAAAATCTTCCCTTTTTGTCTTTCTTTCTTTCTTTGTTTCGTTTTGTCTATAATTTTTTTTTTTTTGGTTCGGTCTTGAGTTTTTTTTGAGACGTTTTGATTTCTTCCGTCCATGTTTTTCTTCTTTATTTTCTTCCTCTGCTAAAATCTTCCCTTTCTTTTTTTTTGTTTCGTTTCGTTGATATTTTTTGTTTTTTTTGGTCTGGTTTTGTAAGTTTCTGGGCGACATTTCGATTTCTTCCATCTATGTAATTTCTTCTCTTTCTTCTGTTACTTCTTCTTCTTCATCTTTTTCTTCCATCTATACTTTTTTGGGTCTGCTAACCTTCCTATTCTTCCATTTATAGTTTATTTTTTGTTTTTACTCCATATTTCTCATTTTTCTTTACATTTCTCTAATCTGATATTCCCTCTTTCTCTCTTTCTATCTCTTATTCCTTCTTTCCTTCATTTTCCTGCTTCCCTTCCATTCATTCATCCCTCCCTCTTTCCTTCCTTCTTTCTTTCCCTTCCTTCTCCCCATGTTCCCTTCCTTCCCTCTTCCTCCTACCCTTCCGTTGTAATGGAGAGAGAGAGAGAGAGAGAAAGAAAGAAAAAAGGTCAAACAGTAATTATTTAGGAGCTCAAAAAAAGTAATTAATCGTAGCTGTTCATGTTTATTTAAGTTTCTGCGACTAATTAAATAATATACTGCCTCTCTGTCCTATCGGAAGTACTATCACAAGCCAATTGATTCCTTATTTATTTGGGATATTTACAAGATTTTACGCTTCTTCTTGTCCTCTCAAAAAAATTATCATACATCAGGCGTATTTCTCCTTCGATAAATACATGAATTGGGTTTGTTGTTTATTTGTTTGAGGTTATTATTGGTCATCGAATATCCTAAGACGCTCTCCATATTGTCGTTCTGCGTAAGGTTCCTCCGTCTTTTTGATACAAAGTCATTCATACATCAATTAGGTTTTTATTTATTTAGTTTTTGAGGTATCAGATAGCCTAAGACGCTCTCCATACTGCCTCTGCCCTCTCGAAAGTATTAACAGATGCCAATAGATTCCTTATTTGGGATATTTACAAGACTGTCTCCTCTGCTCTTGCTGAAAACTAAGTGTCATGCATCAATTGGGTTTTATTTTGTTAGTTTTTGAGGTATCAGATAACCTAAGATGCTCTCCATACTGCCTCTCTGTCCTATTGAAAAACTATAAAAAACTAAGTGTCATGCATCAATTGGGTTTTATTTTGTTAGTTTTTGAGGTATCAGATAACCTAAGATGCTCTCCATACTGCCTCTCTGTCCTATTGAAAAACTATAATATGCCAATTGATTCCTTATTTATTTGTGATATATACAAGACTGTCTCCTCTGCTCTTGCTAAAAACTAAGTGTCATGCATCAATTGGGTTTTATTTAGTTAGTCTTTGAGTCATCAGATAACCTAAGATGCTCTCCATACTGCCTCTCTGTCCTATTGAAAAACTATAACATGGTAATTAATTTCTTATTCGTTTTGTATATTTACAAGACTTTCCTGCCCTGCCCTCCCTGAAAACTAAGTGTCATGCATCAATTGGGTTTTATTTAGTTAGTCTTTGAGGTATCAGATAACCTAAGATGCTCTCCATACTGCCTCTCTGTTATTGTTATTCATTTGGTATATTTACAAGTCTTTCCTGCCCTGCCCTCCCTGAAAACTAAGTGTCATGCATCAATTGGGTTTTATTTTGTTAGTTTTTGAGGTATCAGATAACCTAAGATGCTCTCCATACTGCCTCTCTGTCCTATTGAAAAACTATAACATGGTAATTAATTTGTTATTCATTTGGTATATTTACAAGACTTTCCTGCTCTGCCCTCCCTGAAAACTAAGCGTCATACATTAATTGGTTATGTTATTTATTTTTTTGAAGTCATCATTGATTTGCATTTACCAACACTATGTCAGTTGGATTTCTAATTTTATTTGGTATATTTACAAGACTTTCCTGCCCTGCCCTCCCTGAAAACTAAGCGCCATACATTAATTGGTTATGTTATTTATTTTTTTTAAGTCATTATTGATTTGCATTTACCATCACTATGTCAGTTGGATTTCTCATTTTCTTTGATATCTTTACGAGACTTTCCTGCTCTGCCCTCCCTGAAAACTAAGCGCCATACATTAATTGGTTATGTTATTTATTTTTTTGAAGTCATTATTGATTTGCATTTACCACCACTATGTCAGTTGGATTTCTCATTTTATTTGGTATATTTACGAGACTTTCCTGCTCTGCCCTCCCTGAAAACTAAGCGTCATACATTAAATTGGGTATTGGTTATTTATTATTTTGAAGTCATTGATTTGCATTTGCCACCACTATGTCAGTTGGATTTCTCATTTTCTTTGATATCTTTACGAGACTTCCCCCGCCATCCTTCCAGAAGAAAACTAACACATTAACAAAATTTACAAGATCACTGATTATAATCATTAAACAGCCTTGGCTTGACATTAACAAAACAGCTGTTAATACTAATCATTTTGAACTCAGAATCGACTGTAATTGAATCTCTATAATGTCTCCCCTGTTTGATATGAGACTTTCTGCACCACCCTGTTGAAAAAGAAAACCCATCATGCCACATCAATTGAATTTCTCCTTTTGTTTGGATTATTTACGAGACTCCCACGCTGTCTGTCCTGTCGGAAAAGAATCTATCACATACCAATTGTTTTCTCCTATATTTGGTGTGTTTGCGAGACCTTCCATGCACACGTCAATTGAATTTCATGTTTATTTTGATATTGGCAAGACTTTCCGCTCCCTCTATCCCACTGAAAAAAACAACAACTCCCATGTCAATTGAATTTTGCCCTTTATATGATTAATTTACATGACTTCCCATGCACACCAATTGAATTTCCTATTTATTTTGATATTGGCAAGACTTTCCGCTCCCTCCGTCCCACTGAAAAAAAGAAACTATCCCACCAGTCAATTGTTTCCTTCTCTTTAAGTTCCTAACCATTCTCTCTTTTTTTCCTCTCCTTTCCTCTACTCACCTATCCTAATGTGTCCTCTCCTCCTTCCTAGTATTAGTCAACAGTTAAGTATAATAATCTTTTAAAACTCCACGCACTACTAACTTTGAACGACCAGAACTAAAACTCATCTAAGTAGCTTGACTCTGCAGCGGCGATGGTGTGTGTGTGTGTGTGTGTGTGTGTGTGTGTGTGTGTGTGTGTGTGTAAATTCATCCATAGTCTGATCATGAGCAAAGCCAGGCAGTGCAGAGCTTTACCACTGAGCTACCGGAGTGGTGGGTGTGTGTGTTTTTGTAGCCTTTTGATTGGTGTATTTGAGCGGCAACGGTGTGTGTGTGCGTGCGTGTGTGGGAGGGGGCTTGAGTCAATCTTCGAGTGTCGAGTCTAAGTTTTTTTGGTCCGTTTGTGTGTTCGTTTGTTTGTGATGGCCTTGAGCTGCTTCTAATACTACTAATAAAAAAAATGGTAAGTCGCTGTCGTATCCGTCGCTGGTCTCAACACGTCAGAGTGCGTTTCGGTTGCTTGGTTGACGCCGTTCGCTTCCTACGTAGTCAAGAGTATTATCGTCAATCATCGCCACCAACCGCCATCAGCTGCTTCGTCTTCTACGTCGCTAAACAACAACAACAACAGTAATAATGCGCTTTGCCGAGACTAAAAAAAAATTACGTAATGTGGAAAATAAATAAAAAATCAGACATGCTCCTTCAAACTATAATAATGATAGTAATAATAATAGTAATGTGCTACACTAGGAAAATAAAATCATGTCCTAATATATATAACACAGCAATCGTAGGCGCCTCCTCCTCCTCGATCTCGCCTCGGACACTATGTAATCACATGGTTTTAAGTGTTGTTTTATATCCTGTTTTACCTCCTATGTACAGAGCTTAGAGACCCAACCCCACACCTCTATCGGGTCTTATCGCAGGTCACAACTCAGGTCCAGGGTGCCGGTCAGGGCGGGTGCTGGGTACGTTCGCCGCGACGGGTCACGTTAGAACTCGCCCTGACCTGACTTGACCCGACCCCATTTAACAGAACTGGAACACGGGTTATATTTGGCATTACCACAGAGACCCCCTTACACACACACGCACACACACACACATACGTACACTCACAGACGCACACACACACACTGATTTTCATGCGATTTCCATCCTTCTCTTTCTTCAATATTTTCTTTCTTTCCTTTGTCCGCAGATGTGTCACCTTTGAGATCGGACACCACCTTCATCACCATCAACACCACTGCTGCTCATCACCACAACCACCAGCGGAGTACACACACTTCCCATCGGTGGTGTAGCAGCTGTACCAGACATTACCAAAATCATCACCACCACAGAACAGTACATGACTCGACTCATCACCAAACCCACCACCGCAACACCACAACACCGCACCCCTCAGGAATAGATGGTGATGACTTCCCGGCCACCACCGCGCACCATCAACACCCGCTCCAGCCCCTCCGTCAGCACCTCCAGGAATTCCATGTAGTTGCTCTCAGACTCGGGGCGGGAGGTCTTGGGTGGCCCGGGCAGGTTGATGATGACCAGCTGTGCGTTGTGAGACTTGTTGACGATGACCTCATTGAGCTTGACGGCGGTGTGCATTCGCCTCACGTTGGCCTCGTCTCTGGGGGAGGAAGAGGAGGATATTGAAGAGAGGAAGAGGAGGATATTGAAGAAGAAAACGAAGAAAATTAAGGAACATATTCGAGAGAGAGAGAGGCCTACATATGTGGCTGGGGGGGGCATGTGTCTGTGGGGGTTGTAAACATACTGTGGGGTCCTGTGGGATGAGATGAGAGAGAGAGAGAGAGAGAGAGAGAGAGAGAGAGAGAGAGAGAGAGAGAGAGAGATGTGGCTGGGGGGGCATGTGTCTGTGGGGGTTGTAAACATACTGTGGGGTGACATCCTGTGGGGTCCTGTGAGCTGTGGTGAGGTGAGAGAGAGAGAGAGAGAGAGAGAGAGAGAGAGAGAGAGAGAGAGAGAGAGAGAGAGAGAGAGAGAGAGAGAGAGAGAGAGAGAGAGAGAGAGAGAGAGAGAGAGAGAGAGAGAGAGAGAGAGAGAGAGAGAGAGAGAGACTTACGGTTTGAGGGTCAGGAGTTTCTTGAAACATTCGTTCTTGGTCTTTTTCTCGGTATCTTCGGAAGCGCCGCTCTGAAATGCATGACACTTGTTAGATAGAACACACACACACACACACACACACACACACACACACACACACACACACACACACACATTGGGGTCTCTCTTAACTAACATCTTCATTTCCTTCCTTTTCTTTTCCTTTCCATATTCTCCGTTTATCTCTTCCTTTCTTCTTATATTCTTATCCTGTCTCTCCTTCCTTCCTTCCTTCCTTCTCATATGCTTTTTGTCTATTTCTCTTTCCTTCCTTCCCCTCCTCTTTCTCCTCCTCCTCTTCATTTTCCTCTCTATTTCCTTCTTTTCCTTCTAATCTGTCCTCCTTTTCCTTCCCTTCCCTTCCCACTCTTCCTCTATCTCATCCACTCACCCCATCCGCCTCCGCATCTGAATCAGCCGCTGGTTCGTCCTCCTTGAAGCGGACCTTGCTGGCGGAGTGCTCGCTGGTGGGGTGGTGGTGGTCGACGATGGCCTGGACCTGGGGACACACACACAGGACTGTTAGGACATGATGAGAGGCTGTAGGATGTGTGGTAAGGACTCCTTGCTTCTTGTGGTTGGGGTTGACTTTGGGTGATCTTGCTTTCCTTACCAATTTAAATCAGTTATTGTTATTTTTAGGATTCTTTATCTTTATGTTTTGGCCCTTGGAGTCGTCACTTTAGTTGGTGTGCTGTGATTCCCTTGTGCTTTGTGTTTTGCTGTGCCATCAATGTGAAAAACTGAGAACCCGACTAATCTCTCTTGGCCTTTGGAAACACTAGTGAGATGGGAAGCATCTAAGAATACAGGCCTTGAGGTCTGCTCACACTGGGAGTGTTGCTGGGCTATGCACACTATGTTGTTTTCAATGAAACTTTGGCTGTGAAGCCGACCCCAATTACAGAGGACTGCAGTTGGCTAGAAGTGGCCAGTGCTACTCCCTTGAGACAGGCACCATCACTCTGGCCAGACCAGAGTGGTAATTACAGTCCCCACTACTGATCACTCCAGTGCCAGGTCTCCTCATCTCAGAGCCCCAGTGTGTCCACTCTCAGCCTCCTGAGTTCATCTGACATGTGGGTTGGTCAGTGATCCTACGAGGGCTCAGTATGTGCCCGGCACACACACACACACACACACACACACACACAGAGTCTGCCAGAGGTTATCCCTGACAGCCTGAGCAGCACAGCATCACTCCCAGTGTGAGGCAGCCTTCAATCTTAGGGAACAGACACAGCAAGTTAACACAAGTGACTAGACTTCCATTATCTACTATGCCCTGGACTTAAGCAGAGGGCAGGTCAGGGCACAGCAAACACACACAGCGCTTGAAACTACTGGCTAAAACACTGCATCATCTAGGCCCAGGGTGGAGGTGCACTGGGCTTGGAGGTCACTTAGATAGCCAGGCCACACCAAACACACAGCCTTGAAACTACTAGCTAAACATATCTATCTAGGCATTGGTGGTGGTGGTGGTGGTGGTTTAGGCGATGCACGAGGCTGTTTATGATCACACACACGCACACACACACATGCAGCACCACAGGGAGGGCACATAAGGGTGGGGGCACTGTGTTATGGGGCTGTTTTGAACCTTCCTGTGGCATGCCCTGTGACCCTTGAACTTGAACTTGTCAATAAAGAAAATAAAAAACTTAAGGTCTATCATTGACTTAGTAGGTAAAATAAACTTAATGTCTATACATATGTAACTTAGCGTAGAAAATGAACTTAATGTCTAAACTTATGTAACTTAGCAGATAGGACTTAACCCTTCAACCTGAACTTAGTGACTTGGTGAAGAAAATGAACTTAGGTCTAAACTTCATTGACTTAGTGTAGAAAATGAACTTAATGTCTAAACTTATGTAACTTATTGGATAGGACTTAATCCTTCAACCTGAACTTAGTGACTTGGTGAAGAAAATGTACTTAAGGTCTAAACTTCATTGACTTAGTGAATAAAATAAACTTCATTGCCAAACTTGAGTAACTTAACCCTTGGACGTAAACTTAAGTCGTTTAGTAAATAAAACAAACTTAAAATCTAACCTTCAGTGACTTAGCAAATAAGACGAGCTTAAGATCTAAACTTCAGCGACTTAAAGACAAACAATGAATCTTTATCTTATGTCTTAACTTAGGATTTTCTTGGATATGTTTACTAATAACTGTTTACCTCTGTGTGGATGTTACTTTTCATAATAAACTAATAATGATTTAATCTACCCAATGGTGTAATTATCCCATGAGAGAGTGAAGTGCATGTGTGAGAGAGAGAGAGAGAGAGAGAGAGAGAGAGAGAGAGAGAGAGAGAGAGAGAGAGAGAGAGAGAGAGAGAGAGAGAGAGAGAGAGAGAGAGAGACATCCTTATCACAAGCTCTCTCTTACCAACCAGGGAAATGAGAGCTTGTGATACTGCTGGAACTGATGTCAAGGGAATGGCCAAGGAAGGGAGAGCTTCTGATAGTGTAATACTTGTAATACTGGTGTCTAGATATTGAAGGTCATGCCATAGGAGGCTGATAGAAGTGACCTACCACGGGAGGGAAGCAAGGGAGAAAGAGAGGGAAGGGAGGAAGCATCTAGTGGGTACCTTAGTGTGAGTACCTTAGTGCCGGAATAAATAAAACGAAGAAATGGGATAATTAATAAAGAAATACAATAATAATAATAATAAAAATAAGTCAGCCGTAAATCAGAACTTCAAATCTCACCCATATGATAGCGAGAGCGAGAGCAAGAGCGAGAGCAAGAGAGTGAGAGAGCGAGAGAGCGAGAGAGAGAGAGAGAGAGAACTATGTATGGATGGGATATAAAGTCGAGGGAAAGGAGAAAAAAAAGGTTAAATATATAGTTGTTCATGCGTTCAGTTTTGGCCGACATGCAGCAGCTCGGAGCTAAGACAGACTAGTGATGTGGAGGAGGAGGAGGAGGAGGAGGAGGAGGAGGAGGAGGAGGAGGAGGAGGTTAGGAGGAAAAGGAAGAGAGAGAAGGGTAACATAACAATCTGGCTTTGGAGGAGGAGGAGGAAGAGGAGGACAGATAGTTAGAGAAGGATGAAGGACAAATAGAGGAAGAAAAAGAAGAGGAGGAGGAGGAGGAGGATCACAAGGGAAGAAGACAACACAGAAGACAAAGAAATGCAAGATGGAATAAAAAGATGAAGAGGAAGAGGAGGAGGAGGAGGAAGAGGAGGACAGATAGTTAGAGAAGGATGAAGGACAAATAGAGGAAGAAAAAGAAGAGGTGGAGGAGGAGGAGGAGGATCACAAGGGAAGAAGACAACACAGAAGACAAAGAAATGCAAGATGGAATAAAAAGATGAAGAGGAAGAGGAGGAGGAGGAGGAGGAGGAAGGACACAACAAGTCAAGGAAGAGGAGGAGGAGAAAAAGAAATGAGATAAAGAAGAAATATATGAGGAGGAGGAGGAGAGGAGGAGGAGGATGAGAGGGTCAGGGTAAGGCTCACAACACACACACAGAATAATAAGTATCACAATGTAAAAGTTTCCTCACACACCAAGGGGAGTTTGTCCTCAATGCTGGCTGCCTCAAAACCTAACTCCGACTACATGTGGAGGTGGTGGAGGTGGTGGTGGTGGTGGTGGAGGCAGCGGAGAGAGAGGGAGAGGAGAGATAGAGGGGGAGAGAAATCAGATACAAGAAAGCCAGGAATAAAACATGGCAAAGGGGTCGTGGTAATGCTTATTGGATATCACAGCGAGGTGACACAGCGCAATACTTCTCCTGTTATCATCAACACTACCATGGCCCAGTGTGCAGCTCGGGGCAGGCCATGGAGGGGGGCGCTTGGAGGTGGGCAAAATACCTCTTTTTAGCCCTCTGATTATTATTATTATTTTTTTACAACAAAGGAGGCAGCTCAAGGGCACACACAAAAAAAGGAAACTATAATAAAAAATATAAAAAAAAGCCCGCTACTCGCTGCACCTTCACGGCAGTGGTAGGAATATATGCTTATGACCCAAGTGCATTTTTACGCGTGTGGCATGAAGGTGAGCAAAACTGTTATTCTGAAACACTTTTTCCCGCCAGTTGCGTCACTTTCTGGTCAAGCACAAGTAATTTTTTTGTCATGTACAACTGTGATAACAATGCCAGTGGGAGGCCAGGCAGACACCACAGCCAGGCACAGAGAAGTAACCTTAGTGAGCCTTGTGCTGCATGGGACTGTTGATATTGAGAACACTGGGTTTAATCTCTGGAGGGAGTCTGAGCCTCCACCCCCCATGACCGCCTTGAAGCCAGGCCACTGGTGATACCCTACTCTCTATAGCTTGTGTTAGTATTGTTATTACCATTATTATTATTATCATTATTATTATCATTATTATTAACTCACAAGGCATAGATATAGTTCATTTATCTAAAGTCTTAATCTAAATAAACTTAGTCACTCTTACACTATTTACTCCATATTTCCTATTACCATTATCAGTGTTATTACTATTATCTAAGGCTGTTTCAGTAAGTCACAAGGCTGAGACATGGTCCATTAATCTTAAGTCTTAATCTAAATAAACTTACTCTCAATCTTTCCCTCTTCAGTCCATGCATCTTATTACCATTATCAGTGTTAGCATTATTATCTAAGGCTGTTTCAGTAACTCACAAGGCAGAGACATGGTCCATTAATCTTAAGTCTTAATCTAAATAAACTTACTCTCAATCTTTCCCTCTTCAGTCCATGCATCTTACATTATCAGTGTTAGCATTATTATCTAAGGCTGTTTCAGTAACTCACAAGGCAGAGACATGGTCCATTAATCTTAAGTCTTAATCTAAATAAACTTACTCTCAATCTTTCCCTCTTCAGTCCATACATCTTATTACCATTATCAGTGTTAGCATTATTATCTAAGGCTAGTTCAGTAACTCACAAGGCAGAGACATGGTCCATTAATCTTAAGTCTTAATCTAAATAAACTTACTCTCAATCTTTCCCTCTTCAGTCCATACATCTTATAACCATTATCAGTGTTATTACTATTATCTAAGGCTGTTTCATTAACTCACAAGGCTGAGACATGGTCCATTAATCTTAAGTCTTAATCTAAATAAACTTACTCTCAATCTTTCCCTCTTCAGTCCATACATCTTATTACCATTATCAGTGTTAGCATTATTATCTAAGGCTGTTTCATTAACTCACAAGGCTGAGACATGGTCCATTAATCTGAAGTCTTAATCTAAATAAACTTACTCTCAATCTTTCCCTCTTCAGTCCATACATCTTATAACCATTATCAGTGTTATTACTATTATCTAAGGCTGTTTCAGTAACTCACAAGGCAGAGATATACTTCAATAATCTAAAGTCTTAATCTAAATAAACTTACTATCACTCTTCCACTCTTTACTCCATATTTCCTATCACCATTATCAGTGTTATTGTTATTATCTAAGGCTTATGCAGTAAGTCACAAGGCAGAGACATGGTCCATTAATCTAAAGTCTTACTCAACATAACCTTTGTGTCCGTCCTTCCTTGCAGCTGACACATTCCCGGGGCCTTATCTTACACACACACATTTATTTAGTCACTCCTTCTCCTCCTCCTCTTCCCTTGTTCTTTCTCCTCCTTCTTCTCCTTTTCTCTTCTTTTCCTTACCCTCTGTTCCTCCTCCTCCTCATTCTCTTCCTTCGTTCTTTCTCCTCCTCCTCCTCATCTCTTTTTCACTTTCTGCTCTTTCTTCTCCTCCAGTTTCTTCTTTGTTCCTTCTCCTCCTTTCTTTCTCACCCTCTATCTATTCCATCTTCTACCTCTCTCTTCCATATCAACTTCTCCTCCTCCTCCTGCCCCAACAAAGCCAGGAATAACTCACAATGTTCAGCTTCTCCTTGCGGTTGAGTCTCAGTTCCTTCAGCATCTGTGTCCTCTGCTCCATCATAAGAGTGCGCTCATACGTGTAGGTCTGGATGTCGCTGTCCATCTGGAGGGGAACGGAAGGGGTTAGCAAGGGTCTGGGGGGCTTGTCAGGGGCTGGGGAAGGGCTAGGAAGGGGCTGGGATGTCATGAGTGTAGATCTGAATGTTGCTGTCTATCTAAGGGTGACAGAAGGGGTCTAGTGAGGTCTGGGAGGATTGTAAGGGCTGTGGGGGTTGTGGGGGGCTGAGGGGGCTAGGGAGGGGTTGCTGGGGGGCTGGGAAAGGGCCTAGAGGGGCTGGGGAAGGGGCTGGCAGGGGCTGGGATGTCATAGGTGTAGATCTGAATGTCGCTGTCTATCTAAGGGTGACAGAAGGGGTCTAGTGAGGTCTGGGGGGGCTTTTTGGGGTCTGGAGGAGGGTCTGGGGGCTTGTGGGGGTCTGGAGAGGGCTGTGGGGGCTTGTAGGGGGCTGTGTTGGGCTTGTAGGGGGCTTGTGAGGGGCTGCTGGAGAGGCTGGGGGTCTAGGGAGGGTCTGGGGGGCTTCTTGGGTTGGGGGTTGAGTGGTGACTGACTGACTGACTGACTGACTTTTCTCCTCCTCCTCAGTTTCCTTCTTCCTCCTCCTCCTCCTCCTCTTCTTCCTCTTCTTCTTTTTTTTATTTTTCTCCTTTCATCAATATTTTCTCCTCTCTTATCCTAACCTCCTCCTCCTCCTCTTCCTCTCCTAACTAACTGACTAACATGACTTTCTAACTAGCTAACTGACCCCTTCCTCCTCCTCCTCCTCCTCCTCCACCACCTCCTCCACTCACCAGCTCCACCACATCCACCTCGGCCTCAATTCTCAGGTGGTAGAGGAAGGTCTTGAGGTCCTTCTTCATCTGAATGCTGTTGTCCTCAAGCTGGGCCACTGTGAAAATCCTCATCTTGCAGTTCTTCCACACCTGAGAGGGAGAGAGAGAGGGCGTTAGGAGGAGGAGGAGGAGGAGGAGGAGGAGGAGGTAGAGAGAGAAGGTAGAAAGAGATGAAGAGAAAGAAAAGAATGAGATACAAGGTTAGGGAAAGATGTGGAGAGGAGGAGGAGGAGGAGGTAGAGAGAGAAGGTAGAAAGAGATGAAGAGAAGGAAGAGAAGAATGAGATACAAGGTTAGGGAAAGGAGATGTAGAGAGGAGGAGGAGGAGGAGGAGGAGGAGGAGGTAGAGAGAGATGGTAGAAAGAGATGAAGAGAAAGAAAAGAAGAATGAGATACAAGGTTAGGGAAAGATGTGGAGAGGAGGAGGAGGAGGAGGAGGAGGTAGAGAGAGAAGGTAGAAAGAGATGAAGAGAAGGAAGAGAAGAATGAGATACAAGGTTAGGGAAAGATGTGGAGAGGAGGAGGAGGAGGAGGTAGAGAGAGAAGGTAGAAAGAGATGAAGAGAAGGAAGAGAAAAATGAGATACAAGGTTAGGGAAAGGAGATGTAAAGAGGAGGAGGAGGAGGAGGAGGAGGAGGAAGAGGAGGAGGAGAATAGAAGGCAGAGAGAGAAATAGTCATGTTGTGAGTGCCAATACAATAGACTCATTCAAAAAAAGATTAGATAAATTCATGGACGGTAATGTTAGGTGGGGTTAGGTTCACAGGAGCTGCCTTGTATAGACCCACTGGCCTCTTGCAGACTCCTTGGGCCGTATTACTAAACATTTTGCCAATTAAGTTTTCCTATTTGACGAGGCTTTCCTAGGACTTTTGGGCATTTCCAGGAGTAGTTTTTTTACCCTGCTGGTAGTTTAACCTTTCTTCTGTACCATGAAGCTAAGAAACACATATTTGACAAGGCTTTCGTAGGAGTTTTGGGCATTTCCAGGAGTAGTTTTTTTACCCTGCTGGTAGTTTGACCTTTCTTCTGTACCATGAAGCTAAGAAACACATATTTGACAAGGCTTTCGTAGGAGTTTTGGGCATTTCCAGGAGTAGTTTTATGACCCTGCTGGTAGTTTGACCCTTTTCTGTACCATGAAGCTAAGAAACACATATTTGACTTGGCTTTCGTAGGAGTTTTGGGCATTTCCAGGAGTAGTTTTATGACCCTTTTCTGTACCATGAAGCTAAGAAACACATATTTGACTTGGCTTTCGTAGGAGTTTTCGGCATTTCCAGGAGTAGTTTTATGACCCTTTTCTGTACCATGAAGCTAAGAAACACATATTTGACAAGGCTTTCATAGGAGTTTTGGGCATTCCCAGGAGTAGTTTTATGACCCTTCTTCTGTACCATGATCCTAAAGAAACACTCATTAGAGCTGAATTGCCTCCCTCTTTGACCTTTAGAAATAGTTGATGTTAGTCGCGAAAATGTCTTATAATACCAACCCTTATGTTCTTAGGTTCTTTAGGAAGGAGGAGAGTGTGTGTGTGTGTGTGTGTGTGTGTGTGTGTGTGTGTGTGTGTACCTTGTGTTGCCGCAGCAGGAAGGGCAGCAGCATGAGCAGTCCACCGTCATGAACAATCCACCAGATGTCGATGGTGCCGGAAACCTGAGGAGACAAAAATAATTAGTCATAAATATCAACGGTGCTGTCAACTCTCTCTCTCTCTCTCTCTCTCTCTCTCTCTCTCTCTCTCTCTCTCTCTCTCTCTCTCACAAAGGTATCATTCCTCCCTCCCTCCTCCCTCCCTCCTCACCTTGGACATTGAGTCAGGGTAGAAGTTGATGCCCTTGGGTACCAGCAGGGCCATCTTCGCAGCCGACACGTTCCTGACGGTGTCCAGGAAGACTCGCCAAGACCGCTCATCAGGGGAGTGGCGCCACCCGTAGGGCCACCCCAGGATCACCGTGTTGGGCTTCATCCCACCCAGGCCGCAGGTTTGGATGCTGGGGGGCGAGAAGGGGGTGAGGGGTGTTTGATAAATTTTAAATCTAACACTTCATAATTTGTTTTTTTCTTTGTTACTTGTTCGTAAAAATCTTGCTTGTGTGTGTTTGTGTGTGTGTGTGTGTGTGTGTGTGTGTGTGTGTGTGTGTGTGTGTGTAAGAACACAGCCCATACTCACATGTGGCTGATTCCCTCAGTGATGTTCTTTGCGATGAGTGTGTCGACGAAGCCCTTGACTCTCTCCTCATTCATGGCACGGCGCAGGGACTGCTTGGCAGCGTGGGACTCCCCGTAGCTCTTCTGTGGGGGCGGAGTGGACAGGGAAACATTATAACAGCTGTGTGGTGTGTTGGGAAGAATGAATAAGGAGGAGTTTATAAAGGAGGGCTTAAAACTCTTCCTTTCCTGCCTGGAGTGGCCACAGCAAGGAGGCCACACACAGCCACAGAAAGGAACACTAATTGAAACGTTTGGTGCACAAGACAGAGTCCTCGTTCCCTCACCGAGTACTCTCCCTCGATGACGGACACGGCAATGGTGAGCCCCTTGCCCGCCTTGAGCTGGGAGGCGAAGGTGAACAGCTTCTTGTACTTGGGCACCAGGTCCTTGGTCAGCTTGGACAGGATCAGGATCTGTGGGCGCCAGTTCTTGGTGTGCGGGGGACCTGGCAGGAGGGAATGAGGGGAGTGAGGGGGCCTGGTGCAGAGAGGTGCCTATACCCGCCACAAGAAACACACTCTGCAATGAAGGACACACAGACAGACCCTTCCTCACCTTCCTCAAGCCTCAGCAGGGAGTATCTTGCGGCCGAGAGTGCCAGACCCCGGATGCCATCACCCCACTCCTTCTCGGCGCCGCGGAACTCGATGTACTTGTAGATGATGCCGGCGATGAGCATGGCCAGCAGCGCGTAGTACCAGGAGGTCATGAACATTACCGTGATGCAGAGGGACAGGCCCACGAAGGAGAGCGACCTGGGGGGGAGCGAGAGATGAGGTCACGGTTGTTTAGATTTAGTTTTTTTGTTTTGTTTCCTTCCTTGTTTTCTTGTTTTCTTTTTTTATCCTTTGTCTTTTTTTTCTTTAATTTATTTTTTGATTTATTGATTGATTTTATTTGTTCTTTTTTATTCTCTTTCTCTCTTTCTCTTCTTCCAACTCCTCCTTTTCTTCTTTTCATGCTTTCTCCTCCTCCTTCTGTTTCCTTCCTTCCTTCCTCCTCCTGCTTCTCAACCTCCTTCCTTCCTTTCGTAGCTAAAACTGCTACATCTACAACCCCTCCTCCTCCTTCTCTTCCTCTTCCTCCTCCTCCAACCACCCCTGCCCTAACTCACCAGTGGTAGTACTTGAACCTGGGCCGCCAGTTAGGGGTGCGCAGGAGGGTCTGGAGTGCACAGGCAAGGTTGACGAAGCCGTAACACATGAGGAAGAACATGGAGAGGATGGGAGCGATGTAGTCCAGGTTGCCGATAAGGATAGCCAGCTGACAGATGCCTGAAGGGGACGGAAGGGAAGTTAGAAGATATATTTACTCACAGGTTAGCAGATGACACTGAGCAGGGCTACTCAACTATTATGAGCCAAGGTCCAGTTAGACAAGTTCAAGTGAATGAAGAGGTCTGGATAAATATTGTAGCTGTACCCCAGGCCCCAGGACTGTTGGCCCTTCACTCAGGCCAGGAAATACACTTGCAGGAATCCATCACCAGGACCTTCATGTTATTTAATTACATTTTTATACTCCTGTAGCCGAGGGTCCAGCTACAACTCTCAGAAGGTCTGGATTTGGACTGTCAGCCAGCAGTTGAGCAGTCCTGCCATAGAAGAAAAGAAATAGGAGGACAGTAGAAGACAACACCACCTACCAAGAGTCTACAACCACAGGAGGACTTGTTACAAAGGCAGTTCCACACCCACAGGGGTGTACCCAGACCTTTAAAAGGGAGTGGGTCATTTTCCATTAAATGTGGACCTTTATAGCCACCTGAAGAGAGGTGAGTGGTAACCAAAGCCAGCCAAATCAGGGGGGGAGGGGGGCACTTTGAAAAATTGACATTTCTGAGTGCATTTTCCTGCTGTCAAAACAAACAAAAAAAAAACAGACTTTTCATCCCAGTTTTTTGTATTGACTCTTGGAATGTGGACCTTTAGATGGGGGTTTCATCTGAGCCCCCTCTGGGTACGGCCCTGTCCTTGGACTGGACTTAACAGGACATATATGGAAGAGGAAGGTGAGAGAGGCAAAGAGGCTAGAGGAGAAGAGTGACCACAGTAAGGGAATGGTTGAGGCAGCTTGAAGGTTAGAAGATGCAGATGAACACAGAAGAGTTGGCTAGAGATAAAACACGATACCAAAGACCACATGAACGTAATCTAAAAATCCATCTGGTCCCTTACATCCAGTCAATAGCAGTGCTCGTAGGGGCTCCCCACGCGCTGACGAGACTCCGAAGGGTGCCAGGACAGGGATGATATTGTCCTGACTGATGGCCTGCATGAGTCGCGGCGCCCCGGTTAATGACTGCATGCCGGCACCAATCGTAGAGAGCAGCGAGCCCACCAAGATGACCCACTCGTTCGGCCAGGAGATCGCCGCGATGGCAAGCCTTCCACCGACGCTGTACCCGAACCTGAGAATGGATGGTTGATGAGTTGATGAGGTTAGGGGTGGTTTCATAAGGTTTTCATAGAGGTTGTTGCTGTGTTGGTGTTGCCGTGGGTAGTATTACGAGCCTAGGGATGGTTTGGTAGAGGTTGTTGTACTGTTACGAGCCTGGTGATAGTGTGACAAGGCTTTGGTAGAGGTTGTTACGTGTTAGTGTTGCCATAGGTAGTGTTACGAGCCTAAAAGTGGAGGGTTTACGAGTGTTACGAGTCTAGGAATAGTTTCGTAAGGCTTTCGTAGAGGTTGTGTTGTTTTTTGTTGTGCTGTCCAAATCCCTTATGGAAGAGATAACCAGCATCTTCACTCTTTCATCCCTGTGCTGTCCAAATCCCTTATGGAAGAGTTAACTAGCATCTTCACTCTTTCATCCCTGTGCTGTCCAAATCCCTTATGGAAGAGATAACCAGCATCTTCACTCTTTCATCCCTGTGCTGTCCAAATCCCTTATGGAAGAGTTAACTAGCATCTTCACTCTTTCATCCCTGTGTTGTCCAAATCCCTTATGGAAGAGATAACCAGCATCCTCACTCTTTCATCCCTGTGCTGTCCAAATCCCTTATGGAAGAGATAACCAGCATCTTCACTCTTTCATCCCTGTGCTGTCCAAATCCCTTATGGAAGAGTTAACCAGCATCCTCACTCTTTCATCCCTGTGCTGTCCAAATCCCTTATGGAAGAGATAACCAGCATCCTCACTCTTTCATCCCTGTGCTGTCCAAATCCCTTATGGAAGAGATAACCAGCATCTTCACTCTTTCATCCCTGTGCTGTCCAAATCCCTTATGGAAGAGATAACCAGCATCTTCACTCTTTCATCCCTGTGCTGTCCAAATCCCTTATGGAAGAGTTAACCAGCATCTTCACTCTTTCATCCCTGTGCTGTCCAAATCCCTTATGGAAGAGTTAACCAGCATCTTCACTCTTTCATCCCTGTGCTGTCCAAATCCCTTATGGAAGAGATAACCAGCATCTTCACTCTTTCATCCCTGTGCTGTCCAAATCCCTTATGGAAGAGATAACCAGCATCTTCACTCTTTCATCCCTGTGCTGTCCAAATCCCTTATGGAAGAGTTAACCAGCATCTTCACTCTTTCATCCCTGTGCTGTCCAAATCCCTTATGGAAGAGTTAACCAGCATCTTCACTCTTTCATCCCTGTGCTGTCCAAATCCCTTATGCAAAAGTTAACCAGCATCTTCACTCTTTCATCCCTGTGCTGTCCAAATCCCTTATGGAAGAGATAACCAGCATCTTCACTCTTTCATCCCTGTGCTGTCCAAATCCCTTATGGAAGAGTTAACCAGCATCTTCACTCTTTCATCCCTGTGCTGTCCAAATCCCTTATGGAAGAGATAACCAGCATCTTCACTCTTTCATCCCTGTGCTGTCCAAATCCCTTATGCAAAAGTTAACCAGCATCTTCACTCTTTCACTCTACTACTACTACTACTATTGCCATTACGTACTTGTCGCGCATGAGCAGGATGTCGTAGGAACCGGCGAAGAGGAGGAGGTAGAGTAGGTAGACGAAGGAGGTGGTGCAGATGGCCGCGAGGGTGCCCACTGGAATGCTCTTCTGTGCATCGGCCAAATCTCCGGACCTGTTGCTGCCGGCCATGATACCTAGGGGAGGGAGGGGACATAGATTTACATAGATTTACATAGGCTTATATAGGTTTGCATAGGTTTATACAGGAGTGAGATAATAAAGGGAGAGGAAGAGGTTAAAGAGAAAAAAAGAAGGAATTTAGAAAGGAATTAAAGGAGAGGAGAAAAAAAGGAGATTTACATAGATTTACATAGGCTTATATAGGTTTGCATAGGTTTATATAGGAGTGAGATAATGAAGGGAGAGGAAGAGGATAAAGAGAAAAAAAGAAGGAATTTAGAAAGTGGAATCTGGAAAGGAATTAAGAGAGGGGAAAAAAAGGAGATTTACATAGATTTACATAGGCTTATATAGGTTTGCATAGATTTATATAGGAGTGAGATAATAAAGGGAGAGGAAGAGGATAAAGAGAGAAAAAGAAGGAATTTAGAAAGTGGAATTTAGAAAGGAATTAAAGGAGGGGAAAAAAAGGAGATTTACATAGATTTACATAGGTTTGCATAGGTTTATATAGGAGTGAGATAATAAAGGGAGAGGAAGAGGTTAAAGAGAAAAAAAGAAGGAATTTAGAAAGTGGAATTTAGAAAGGAATTAAAGGAGAGGATAAAAAAAGGAGATTTACATAGATTTACATAGGTTTGCATAGGTTTATATAGGAGTGAGATAATGAAGGGAGAGGAAGAGGTTAAAGAGAAAAAAAGAAGGAATTTAGAAAGTGGAATTTAGAAAGGAAAGGAGAGGGGGAAAAAAAGGAGATTTACATAGATTTACATAGGCTTATATAGGTTTGCATAGGTTTATATAGGAGTGAGATAATAAAGGGAGAGGAAGAGGTTAAAGAGAGAAAAAGAAGGAATTTAGAAAGGAATTAAAGGAGGGGAAAAAAAGGAGATTTACATAGGCTTATATAGGTTTGCATAGGTTTATATAGGAGTGAGATAATGAAGGGAGAGGAAGAGGATAAAGAGAGAAAAAGAAGGAATTTAGGAAGGGAAATTTAGAAAGGAAAGGAGAGGGAAAAAAAGGAGATTTAGATAGATAGAGCCCATAGTCATCACCACCAAGAAACAGTCATCACCATTAATTCATCACCTTCTAATAGTTATCACCACTAATTCATCACCTTATAACAGTCATCACCAACAACTAACAGTCACCACTCACACAGTCATCACCTTCCAACACACACCACCACCAGTCATCACCACCACAGTAACGCACCATAGTCATCACCACCACACTGTATCATCATTTATTCATCACCACTCACTCATCACCACACATTAAGTCATCTCCACCACTCAGTCATCACCACCACTCACACATACCCACACCACCAAATAGTCATCACCACACACACTCACACACAGACACCACCACCACCCACTCAGTCATCACCACAGTCATCACCACCACTCACACATACCCACACCACCAAATAGTCATCACCACACACACACACACAGACACCACCACCACCCACTCAGTCATCACCACAGTCATCACCACCACTCACACATACCCACACCACCAAATAGTCATCACCACACATGCTCACACACAGACACCACCACCACCCACTCAGTCATCACCACCAGTCATCACCACCATAGTCATCACCACTCACCGGTACAGGAGGGGAAGAAGATGCCCACTAGCACCGTGAAGGAGGTTGTGATGTCGATGATGACCTGGTTGTAGGTTGGGTTGTTGAGCGCCTCGTAGTCATCAGGGTCATTGCCGTCCGCCACGATCTGTCCCAACTTGCCGAAATGAGGACCGAGGTTGGCTGTGGGGGGGAGGAGGGGCAGAGAGGTCAGGTCAGGTCAGGTCAGGTTGTATCTTATCTCCATTACCTCCAGAAGCCCTCCAGCAACCCCTCCCTCCTTCTCCTCTCCTCCAGCTTCTCTCCATCCCTCCAGAAGCCCTCCAGTAACCCCTCCCTCCCTCTCCTCTCCTCTATCTTTTCTCCAACACCTCCAACAGCCCCTCCCTTCTTCTTCTCTCCTCCCTTTTCCCTCCAACACCTCCAGCAGCCCCTCCCTCCTTCTCCTCTCCTCCCTCTCCCCTCCAACACCTCCAACAGCCCCTCCCTTCTTCTCCTCTCCTCCATCTTCCCTCCAACAGCCCCTCCCTTCCTTCTCCTCTCCTCCATCTTCCCTCCAACAGCCCCTCCTTCCTTTTTCTCTACCTTTCCTCCAACAGCCCCCCTTCCTTTTTCTCTCCACCACCTTCCCTCCAACAGCCCCTCCCTCCTTCTCCTCTCCTCCCTCTTCCCTCCATCCCTCCAGCAGACCTCCACGGCCCCTGACTTACACGTAAAGATCCCTGAAGCCAGCCCCACGATAGCCCGCCTCTCGGACACGTTGTGGGACTGGAAGTAAGGGTCGCAGTCCTCGATGTTCTCCGCCACAGTGTTGTTCTCCTTGGCACAGTAGATGTTCCAGAGTGGTCCGCCCGGCTCCTTGGTGCAGTTCGAGACTTGGGTCAGCAGCCGCGCCCCCAGGATGCACATTCTGGGGGAGGGGGGTGAGTTAGGACACTTGTTACTACTACTACTACTACTACTACTACTACTGGTATTGAAGACAAGGGATTCTGAAGTTAGGATTGAAGGTGCTAGTACCTTTGCTATATAGGTAAAAAAGAGCACTACTACTACTACAACTACTACTACTACTACTATTCAATAAGCAACATTAGCCAAGATTAGACAATTTAATGGCTTAGGAAACATGGAAAAGTATATAAAGAAAGAAAAAAAAAGAAGAGAGAGAGAGAGAGAGAGAGAGAGAGAGAGAGAGAGAGAGAGAGAGAGAGAGAGAGAGAGAGAAATTAACAAGTGACTGAGGAGGAGGAAGAGGAGGAGGAGGAAAGTTAAAATATTCTTAGTGGTGAAAATTAAAGTTAAATGTTTAAAAAAGTTTGTATAATGAAGACTAGGGAGGAATCTCTCTCTCTCTCTCT
>NC_066569.1:11054331-11059331 GCF_024679095.1 Eriocheir sinensis
TTAGGAGCCCTGACGTAGAGGGAGGAGGAGGCTGAGAGGAGAGGAAATATTGAGACTTACGCTTAGATTAGGGACAGAAGGTGATGGATGCTTGGTGATAAAAGGTAAAAACAGACAGGAGAAGAAGGAAGAGGAAGAGAAGAGAGGAGACAGGGTAGAGAAAAAAAATCGAGAATTACGAGCCAGATTAGGACTAGAAGGTGAATCTTGGCGTTAAAAGGTAAAAAACAGGAAGGTTTATTACCCTCGCCAGCTCCTGCCAAGCCGCACGTCTGGCAGCGGGGAGAAAGTGAGAATGGGAAGACTCAGCTGGTCCAAGCCCCGCCCACCCGGCTGGACGCGGTGAAGGGTTAAGCCTTTCGGGTCCACAGCACACATATTTAAGGCTTTCGAAGGAATTATGGGCATTTCCAGGGGTACTTGAATGACCCTGGTGGTAGTTTGATCTTTCCTCTGTGTCTTGAACATAAGAAAATACTCATTGGAACCCGAATGATCTCCTTTTTGGCCTTGGGAAACGGTTGATGTGAGGGGCGGCAGCGTCTGACGATACAAACCTTAACAATCGTATTATCAAACGTTTGTGGCTATGTTACAAACGTTTTTCAAGGGCAGAGAAGAGCTAGGTCGGGTTGTCATGAGCGTTTCTCCCGTTCACAGCGCGGAGGCCTTGCAAAACTACCGCCAGGCTCAGGAAACCACCCATGGGAACTCCGACAACTTCTGCGAGAGCCTTTGGAAATAAATGGACTAAACTTTCGAAGAGTTTGACAATATAAACTTTAGACTTTTATTTTCAAGCATTCCGGGGCTCACCCACCCACGCTTGATAAGGCCTTCGTAGAGAGTGTGTTAGTATTGCCATGGGTAGTGTTGTGAGCCTAGGGATAGTTTGACAAGGCTTTGGTAGAGGAGGTTGTGTTAGTATTGCCATGGGTAGTGTTATGAGCCTGGTGATAGTTTGACAAGGCTTTGGTAGAGGAGGTTGTTGTGTTAGTATTGCCATGGGTAGTGTTATGAGCCTGGTGATAGTTTGACAAGGCTTTGGTAGAGGAGGTTGTTGTGTTAGTATTGCCATGGGTAGTGTTATGAGCCTGGTGATAGTTTGACAAGGCCTTGATAGAGGAGGTTGTTGTGTTAGTATTGCCATGGGTAGTGTTGTGAGCCTGGTGATAGTTTGACAAGGCTTTGGTAGAGGAGGTTGTTGTGTTAGTATTGCCATGGGTAGTGTTGTGAGCCTAGTGATAGTTTGACAAGGCTTTGGTAGAGATTGCAATGTTGTGTTAGTATCGCCATGGGTAGTGTGATAGGCCTAGGGATAGTTTGACAAGCCTTTGGTAGAGTCATCTCCACTCATCTCCTTCCATCCAGCATCCCTCTCATCATCTCTCTTAGTCATCTCCACCGCTCATCTCCACTCATCTCCTTCCCTCCAGCATCCCTCTGTCAGTCATCTCCGCTTATCTCCCCTAGCAGTCATCTCCACTCATCTCCTTCCCTCCAGCATCCCTCTGTTAGTCATCTCCGCTCATCTCCCCTAGCAGTCATCTCCACTCATCTCCTTCCCTCCAGCATCCCCCTGTCAGTCATCTCCGCTTATCTCCCCTAGCAGTCATCTCCACTCATCTCCTTTCCTCCAGCATTCCTCTCACTCATCTCCACCACTCATCTCAACTCATCTCCTCCACTCATCTCCATCCATTCCTCCAATCAGCATGCTCCCTTTAGTACCCCCCCCCGCCCCCCTCCCCTCCCTATCCTCCGGCGCCCCCCTCCCCCCTGAAGCGGTCGGCCAATCAGGCGGCTCCTCAGGGCACGATCCACCAATAGGAGTGCAGCAACGCGCGACCTACTTCTCCGGGGCGGCCAATGGAGTCTCCTCTTTAAACTCTCTCTCTCTCTCTCTCTCTCTCTCTCTCTCTCTCTCTCTCTCTCTCTCTCTCTCTCTCTCTCTCTCTCTCTCTCTCTCTCTCTCTCTCTCTATTGATTTCTTGAGCTCATTGAAATTCAGTCTTTTTTTTTTTTTTTGCTCTCGCTTTCTCTCTCTCTCTCTCTCTCTCTCTCTCTCTCTCTCTCTCTCTCTCTCTCTCTCTCTCTCTCTCTCTCTCTCTCTCTCTCTCTCTCTCTCTCTCTCACGTAATGTACATAAATTTTTTTCTCTCCATAAAAGAATTGCATTATATATTTCTCTCTCTCTCTCTCTCTCTCTCTCTCTCTCTCTCTCTCTCTCTCTCTCTCTCTCTCTCTCTCTCTCTCTCTCTCTCTCAAAAAACAGAGAAATGTATGAAGGTATTTTTTTCTCTTTCTTTCTTTTGCTTCCTTCCTCCTCCTCCTCCTCCTCCTCCTCCTCCTCCTTCTCTTCTTCCTCCTCCTCTTCCTCTCTTCCTTACTTCTTCTCCCTCCCTTTCTTCTTTTTCCTCCTCCTCCTCCTCCTCCTCCTCCTCCTCCTCTTCCTCCTCCTCCTTTTTCTCTTCTTCTTCCTCCTCCTCTTGCTCTCTTCCTTACTTCTTCTCCCTCCCTTTCTTCTTTTTCCTCCTCCTCCTCCTCCTCCTCCTCCTCCTCCTCCACTTCCCTTAGTATTAGTCAATAAATTCTTAGATAAAGGAATGTTATGTATACTCTCTCTCTCTCTCTCTCTCTCTCTCTCTCTCTCTCTCTCTCTCTCTCTCTCTCTCTCTCTCTCTCTCTCTCTCTTCTTATCTCACCATTAAGCTCTCCCATTCTCCTATCTCTCTCTCTCTCTCTCTCTCTCTCTCTCTCTCTCTCTCTCTCTCTCTCTCTCTCTCTCTCTCTCTCTCTCTCTCTCTCTCTCTCTCTCTTTTTATTTAAACAGGGCTTACAGAGGATTGTGCTAAAGTTGAAGGTTTTAAGCTTCATCTATCGACAGCTACATACAAGACACATTGTATTACAGCCTAGAAGTCCTAATCCAGCTGTTCACCTCCCGCTTGAAGTCTTGAAGTGACACGCGATGGTGGAGGTCGGTGTGGCGAACAAGCTGGTTCCACAGGCGGCTGTAGCGGGGCTGGAAGGAGCGGAAGTGTCCTGGAGAAGGGTACAGCCACTTGTTCCTGTCTGTGGGGTGCTGCTCGGGTGGAGTGTATGGGGGTTGGGGGCGCGGGGAGCTTGAGAGCTGCCAGGTGGGGTGTGTTTAGGTTGTGTGCCTTGAACATTACACACAGGCCTGCCATATCCCTGCGCTCCTGGAGAGGTTGCAGGGAGCCACGCGGGTGCTGAGGACCTGTGCGCTGTATATCTCTCTCTCTCTCTCTCTCTCTCTCTCTCTCTCTCTCTCTCTCTCTCTCTCTCTCTCTCTCTCTCTCACCCATAGATCCCAAACCCATTTTCTTTATCCTTCCTCAATCCCCTCTCTCTCTCTCTCTCTCTCTCTCTCTCTCTCTCTCTCTCTCTCTCTCTCTCTCTCTCTCTCTCTCTCTCTCTCTCTCTCTCTCTCTCTCTCGAACTTCTCTCATACTTAACTTTCCTCCTCTTCCTCGACCTCGTATCTCTCCTCCTCCTCCTCCTCCTTCTGCAATTCTTTATACTATGCTTCCATTTCAAGCTCCTCCTCCTCCTCCTCCTCCTCCTTCTGCATTTCTTTATACTATGCTTCCATTTCTAGCTCCTCCTCCTCCTCGTCCTCCTCCTCCTCCTCCTTTATCACATCTTTTTTTCTTCCTCTTCCTCCTCCTTTTCACCACCCCTCACCGCTGTGCTCCTCTTTTCCTCCTCCTCCTCCTCCTCCTCCTCCTCCTCCTCCTCCTCCTCCTCCTCCCAAGTTACGATGCCTCAGGACTTTTATTTTGTGGATATGATGCTTCTTTATGTATGGGTAGAGGAGGAGGAGGAGGAAGAGGAGGAGGAGGAGGAGGAGGAGAAGGAAGTCGCAAAAGGTAAGTACAGTGAAAGAGGAAGAAGGAAAAAGAATTATCATAGTGGGTTTCAGATGTGGAGGAGGAGGAGGAAGAGGAGGAGTAGGAGGAGGAGGAGGAGGAGGACTTCTATACGTACTCATGGATACGTTCAGTTCAGTCCCGACGCAGCAAAGAGACGGTCAATGCGATGCTTAAAGGAGCTGAATGTTTCCGCGCTACCTCCTGTCTCTCTCTTCCTGGGAGGGCTTTGGATAGGCGGTGGCCGAGAGGTCATCGTGCGGGCGTGGTGAACCCGTGGACCTAAGTTCGAGTCCTACCGAAACACGCTGATTTTTCAAACTGTCGCCGTGTCTGAAGGTTACCCACATGCTGCCCAGACCTTCAGCGACTTGGGTCAGGGGGAGCACCGGGGGCAGCATGGGCCAGGCAAGAGTCACGGCAGGCGCTATAAAGAAAATTCGCGTGCTCCACTACCGGGCTGGGGCAAAGCTGGCAACAGGCCTCGACTCAGTGTCACGGAGTAGTCGCTGGTTCAAGAAGGCACTCCAGCGATGCCCCGTGACCCTGCGAAGACACTGGGGCCAAAGGCATCGACAAGCCTCTACAAGCCACTGTTCAGCGTCCGTGCCTCACAGCCGCACACTAAGACAGGGACCATACGCGACGTCTAATCTTTGACCGCCTGCATATATACGCATATAAACGCCGTATACTCGTGCTGAGTGGGCCAGGCCAGCCCCTAGAGTGACTTCCTGGTGAGACCCGCCATTGTTATGCACGACGCTGCCGAGGTGTGAAGCTTGCCGTGACCTTGACATCCTCACCACACGCATGAACCATGACCTGGCTGTGTCACCGGCAACCCTCCACACGGCTGGCCCTTGGCGAGACCCAGAAGACCTTCAGGCCTTCCTCGGGCACCACTTCGAGAGCCAGCACAAGGAACGAAAAAACTCTCTCTCTCTCTCTCTCTCTCTCTCTCTCTCTCTCTCTCTCTCTCTCTCTCTCTCTCTCTCTCTCATTCACTCACCGGGGCCCGTGATGGTGATGGCGGTGGGGATGGTGGTGGTGGTGTTGTCCCTGGTGGGGTCGTCGGGGGAGCGCGTTGGGGTGGGGCAGCGCGCC
>NC_066569.1:11061831-11066831 GCF_024679095.1 Eriocheir sinensis
CAAGTGAAATATGGCACGGCGGGACCCTAGACTTCCACACCCAAAACCTTGCCTATTCCCTAAACATATCAACGCCTATACTTAACCCACATAAACAACCATCACTAAAAGCTACGGTATCCAAGGACTGTATCAGGATAGTAAGTTAAGTATGGCAATCTCGGACCGTAGATTTTCTTAGGAGCTACACATCCTCTTGCATATACATAGCCTATAGTGCTTCAAACGATTTGATATTAGTTTAAAGTTAGATAAGTATTGGTAGTATTAGGTAAGTGAAGTGTAGTAAGGTTCGTCCGTGCCCCAGACACCACCTTTAATATGTCTATGCGTGGGGAGGCGGTGGGCGTGGTGAAGCCGTGGACATGAGTTCGAATCCCACCAAACACGCTTATTTTTCAAGCCATTGCCGAGTGTCTGAAGGTTACACACATGCTGCCCAGACCTTCCCTCAACCCTGACTTAAAACTTCAGTCGGGAGGAAAGAGAAAATAGGAAAATAGGAAAAAAGAAGGAAAAAAAGTGAAGGAAAGTCTCGCAAGGTAGTAGTGATTTAGTGAAGTGTAGCAAGCTGGGACCTAAGAGTTTTATACACGCACTAAACACGCGTTTTGAAAATATGTATGCATGTATAGATTAACTGATACATACATAGATATACATACTAATACATGCATGATTTTTCTTACTGATATAACACGAACTCTGCCGCAACGACCTCGTATATTGCATAGAGATTTGTTAAGTAAACAGATGGATTGAAATATTAACGTAGATTTTAAGGATAGGAGAAATTCGAAAAAGAAGATGAGTGGAGATGATTTGTGGAGATGAGTGGAGATGACTTGTGGAGATGAGTGGAGATGAGAATTAAAGTAGATAGATAGATAGATAGATTGATAGATAGAGAGACAGAGAAAGAGAGAGAGAGAGAGAGAGAAAAGCTTTAATGAAGATTACCCGATATGGCTTCTCTCTCTCTCTCTCTCTCTCTCTCTCTCTCTCTCTCTCTCTCTCTCTTCGTAGAGATAAATAACAAGATAAGAGAGAGAAATAGGTCACTTCGTCTCAAAGCTTCTCTCTCTCTCTCTCTCTCTCTCTCTCTCTCAAATGGAGCAAATATGGACGACGTAAACAAGATAAACATGAGAGAGAGAGAGAGAGAGAGAGAAAAAAAAATAGGATAGGTTTTCTTCCATCAAAGGATTTTTTAACTTTTTCTCTTTCCCTCTTTCTTTCTCTCTTTTTCGCCCACTCACTCACGCACTCGCTTACATTCTCTCTCTCTCTCTCTCTCTCTCTCTCTCTCTCTCTCTCTCTCTCTCTCTCGGAATACATCAGGATATTACTATAATGCATTTATGTAATTTCCCGTCATCCACGCACGCACACACGCATGCGCACACACACACACACACACACACACACACACACACACACACACACGGATTATATGAACTCTTTATTATTATTATATTTATTTCTTACTTTCAATCGTTTAATGCAAGAGTTGACTGATATTTTCGCTCTTTCATCTTTAATCTTGCGTACCTCCAACTTCCTTATGCAAGAGTTATGTAGAATCTTCGCTCTTTCATCTGGAATAGCCTCAATTAGTTCTTTATCTCGTTCTTCCTATGTCTAAAATCCAGCTTATTAATGCAAGAGTTAACTAATATCTTTGCTCTTTCATCTCTCGGTGTTAAACTCCTCCATAATTCGTCTTTCCTTATGCAAAAGTTAACCAACATCTTCGCTCTTTCATCTTTCACTAGTAAACAATTCTATATTTCGTCCCTCCTAATGCAAGAGTTCACAAATATCTTCAATCTCTCATCTCCAGGGGTGGTAAAGTCTTTAACATCTATTCTTCATCCTCCCTACAACTTAGCTCCAACTTTCTGATGCAAGAGTCAACCAGTATCTTCACTCGCAATTAGCCTCACGCAAAGGCCGCAACATACCCAAAACGCCTTACACACGCAAATTCGTCACTCGGAAAGGTCGTAACACACGCAAATGCAGTACCACACACAAATCCTACACGCAAAGATAGCAACGCACACGAATACCCACACGCAAATATCGTACCACAAGCAAATCGCATTACGCACGCAGATTACACTCAAATACCATACCGTGCGCAAAGGGTCTCAGGTGCGTAAAATCTTCTCTCGCTAGCACCGTACGACACGCAAAGGCAGGGTCGCACGCAAATCGTCTCCCACACGCTTAATCACCTCTAGGTATGCCATTATCGCACGCAAATCGCACTCAAAGGCAAAATCACACGCAATTCGTCATCCGCACTCAAATATTCACACGCAAAGACTGTAACGCACGCAAAGACGATAGCATACGCAAATAACCTTACGCACTCAAATCGCCACACGCAAATCCCACACGCAATTCGTTTCCCGCACGCAAATATCACCGCACGCAATGACCGCTCCGCACTCAACGGCTGCCGCACTCACACTCAGGCCTAAAGGTGCTAGTGGGTTGAGTGCGTGTGCGTGCGTGCGTGCGTGCGTGTGTGTGTGTGTTGCACGAGTTCTCTCTCAGTACTGGCACACCTGGCTTCTCCTCCTCCTCTACCTCTTCCTCCTCCTCCTCCTCCTCCTCTTACCTACCTCTCCCTCCCTCTCTCCCTCTCTCTCCACACCTCTTCAGCCTATTTCTCTTCTCTTTTTTTTCTGTTCTCTCTCTCTCTCTCTCTCTCTCTCTCTCTCTCTCTCTCTCTCTCTCATATCTTCATTATCTCCCTCTCTCTCCTTCCTCTCTTCCTCCATTACTCTTCTTTCCTCCTCCTCTTCCTCCTCCTCCTCTTCCTCCTCCTCCTCCAGCAAACCTGCCATTACCTCTTCCCTCCCTTCCTCCTTCTCCTCCTCCTCTTCTCTCTCTCTCTCTCTCTCTCTCTCTCTCTCTCTCTCTCTCTCTCTCTCTCTCTCTCCCTCTCGTTCGTCCATATTAAAGTTCCTCTCATATTTTCCTCCTCCTCCTCCTCCTCCTCCTCCTCCTCTTATTAATTGTCCTCTCACCTCCTCTTCTTCCTCCTTCCTTCACCCTCCTCTTCTTCCCTTTTCTTCTTCTTCTTCTTCTTTTTCTTCTTCTTCTTCTTCCTCTTTATCATCCTCTATATGTCATTATAATCTCCTGTCTTCTTCCTCTTCCTCTTCTTCCTTCCTTTCTTCCTTCCTTCCTTCCTTCATTTTTCTTCTTCTTTTTCACTGATCTCTCTCTCTCTCTCTCTCTCTCTCTCTCTCTCTCTCTCTCTCTCTCTCTAAGATCCGCTTTCTTTAACAAGATTCTCTCTCTCTCTCTCTCTCTCTCTCTCTCTCTCTCTCTCTCTCTCTCTCTCTCTCTCTCTCTCTCTCTGGGAGAGGGTGAGAGAGAGAGAGAGAGAGAGAGAGAGAGAGAGAGAGAGAGAGAGAGAGAGAGAGAGAGACACGATATTCTGTATTTTACGTTTTTTTTATAGTATATATATTTTTTATAGTTTATGTAGTTATTTTTTATATAGATTTTATTCTGCCCTTTGAATAGGCAGCACACGACACTGCACCTTTGGGTATGTAAATAGTATACATGTGCCTATGTTTAAATAAAAAAAAAATAGAGAGAGAGAGAGAGAGAGAGAGAGAGACCTGATTGGCTGCATTCATTCTCAATTCACTCGCTCAAGGAATCATTATTATTATTATTATTATTATTATTATTGAAAATGATATTATGTGACCTCTTATTGTGTGTCTGTACGTGTGTGTGTGTGTGTGTGTGTGTGTGTGTGTGTGTGTGTGTGTGTGTGTGTGTTTAAGGTTACATAAAGTATTATATCATATTTTTTAGTCCTATTCCAACTCTCTCTCTCTCTCTCTCTCTCTCTCTCTCTCTCTCTCTCTCTCTCTCTCTCTCTCTCTCTCACGCGTAAACCAACCCCACACACCAGCTGCTCAGACGTTAACAAACCCAATATTACATGACAATAACACAAAATAGCTGACCAGATGTAAACAAACCCAGAACAGCTGACAAACGTAAACAAAGGAGAAGGTACACAAAGCCATATTAAACAGCTGTTCCTCTAGTCCTTACCTCTGCTATCAAAGGGAGAGAGGGAGAGGAGGAGAGTGTGATAAAGCGTCATTTGCCAGGCTCTTATCAGTAACCTAAGCTTCCAATGTTTATAATCGATCAGTTTATCAATGGGGGCATACATCTAAGGGCGCGTTGCTACACCCCTTACTACGGAGACAGGCAGAGAGAGAGAGAGAGAGAGAGAGAGAGAGAGAGAGAGAGAGAGAGAGAGAGAGAGAGAGAGAGAGAGAGAGAGAGAGAGAGAGAGAGAGAGAGAGAGAGAGAGAGAGAGAGAGAGAGAGAGAGAGAGAGAGAGAGAGACCGAGAGAGAGAGAAAGGAAACTACAAGGAAAAATAAATAATTCAGTCCCAGACGTGCATTCTCTCTCTCTCTCTCTCTCTCTGTTTCCTCCTGCGTTACCAAGAAGAGAGAGAGAGAGAGAGAGAGAGAGAGAGAGAGAGAGAGAGAGAGAGAGAGAGAGAGAGAGAGAGAGAGAGAGAGAGAGAGAGAGAGAGAGAGAGAGAGAGAGAGAGAGAGAGAGAGAGAGAGAGAGAGAGAGAGAGAGAGACTGGCTCTAGTCCAAATGATAGTTTTCCTCCATTCCTCCTGTGCCAAACTCCTCCTCCTCCTCCTCCTCCTCCTCCTCCTCCTCCTCCTCCTCCTCCTCCAGGCTTTCTCTTACCTGTTTCTCTGCGTTTCCAGTCTATTTCCTCCTCCTCCTCCTCTTCCTCCTCCTCCTGCTCCTCCTCTTCTTCCTCCTTATAAACCTCTTCAGCTATCATTATCAGAACTATTCCTCCTCCTCCTTCTCCTTCTCCTTCTCCTCTTCCTCCTCCTCTTTCTCCTCCTCTTCCTAATCTGAGTCTTCCTTTTCATAGCCTTAAATCCTCCTCCTCCTCCTCCTCCTTATCTTACTAATCCC
>NC_066569.1:11071831-11074331 GCF_024679095.1 Eriocheir sinensis
GTGGGGTGGTTGTGGAGGAGTTAAGTGGAATTATATGGGGTTGGGACGGGTTATGTAGGGTTCTGGGAGGTCGGGAAAGGGTTGCATGTGGTTGTGGGGGGTTGAGGAGAGGCTATGTCGGGTTGTTAGGGGTTATATTGGGTTGTTAGCCGTTTGGGAGAGCTTATGGTTGATTATGGAGGGTTCGGGAGAGGATTTGTGGGGGTCTGTGGGGGGCTATTTAGCGTTCAGGAGGGGTTGTGGGGTCTGTGGAGGGTTATATAGGGTTCAGGAGGGGTTGTGGGGGTCTGTGGAGGGTTATGTAGGGTTTGGGAGGGGTTATGTGGGGTCGTGGGGGTCTGTGGGGGGTTATGTGGGGTCGTGGGGTCTGTGGGGGTTATGTAGGGTTCAGGAGGAGTTGTGGGGGTCTGTGGGGGGTTATGTAGGGTTCGGGAGGGGTTATGTGGGGTCGTGGGAGTCGTGGGGGGGTTATGTAGGGTTTGGGAGGGGATATGAGGGGTCGTGAGTGGTTGTGGGGGTCTGTGGGGGGTTATGTAGGGTTCAGGAGGGGTCGTGGTCGTCTGTGGGGGGTTATGTAGGGTTCAGAAGGGGTTATGTGGGGTCGTGGTGGGTCGTGGGGGTGGTTATGTAGGATTCAGGAAGGGTTATGTGGGGACGTGGGGGGTTGGTGAGGGGCTATGTGGGGTTCAGTGGGAGGTTGTGTGGTTTTGGGAAGGGTTTCAGCGGGCGAGACCTGATAACGACTATGAAATCAGCCCTTACGTTCATTATAATTCTCGTGGGCCATGAAATACAATGATAACAATGTGTGTATGTGTGTTTTGTGAGGTTATGTGGGGTTTTGGGGGCTATGTGGGGTTGAAGGGGGGCTATGAGAGGGCGAGGAATGATTTCACTGGCGACTCATGGCAACGAGAAAGCGGCGTCATGAAGCCAGTGAAGGGACACTCTATAAGCCTGTACGGACTACTCCTCGCCCGGGATGTGCTGCCCTCTGTGACCAAGCACGCGGAACACACAAGGTATTTAGGTACGAGGTGAGAAAAGGCGACCACTTCCTCTATTTCCCTTTGCGCAGGCCTAGTGAGGTTCCTCCTGTGCTCTGGGCGTCATGGGTGTGATCTACTGGTAGCCTTAGACATGGGGAAACTGTAGGTATAGAGTAGTACGTGGGTGGTTGTCCCGTATGCGTGGAATAAAGAGTTACAGTAGACCGACGTGGAGTTCCGCAGGGTGACAGGGTACGAAGGGGACGGAGGGTGACCGCTTCATCCATTTCCCTTTGCGCAGGCCTAGTGATGTTCCTCCTGTGCTCTGGGCGTCATGGGTGTGATCTACTGGTAGCCTTAGACATGGGGAAGCTGTAGGTATAGGGGAGTACGCGGTTTGTTGTCCCGTAAGCGTAAAATAAAGAGTTAGGTATGTGTGGACGGGTGACGCAACTTCTCCGTGCTAGCGCAGATGCCCCGCCCACCGTCTCCCCGCTGATGGCTCTCGGGGTTGGGCTACTATTAGGTGTTTTGGGGCGTTATGGGCGTGATACAGGGCTTTCCTTAGACGTGGTGAAGCTGTAGGCATAGGAGAGTTAGTACAGGTCTTCCCATAGCCACAGAATAGCCCTTAAAGCTGTAAATAGACGTGTAGATAGACCCGTGATGCTCCGAGGACTGTCCATTGAGTTACCAGACGTCCTTACTCAGCACATTGTATTCCTCTGGTTTTGGCTCAACGCTGTCCCTCTTACATCAACACGGGTATCCATTTAAGCAGCATACAGATATCCTAACTGTTGATGTACGTTATACTGGCGGAAAGGGCTGATATATGCTCCTAAACCTTATTTCAGTGGCGTGTTTTAAAGTAGTCGTGCATCTGGCATCACCCTCCCCTCGCCCGCTGCCTCCGACTAGAGTTTTGGACTTGACATAAGTATTTTCAAAGGCCAAAAAGAAGGTCAATCGGGTTCTAATGAGTGGTTTCTTAGGCTCACGGTGCAGAGGAAGGGTCGAACTACCACCAGGGTCATATAATTACCCCTGGAAATGCCCACAACTCCTACGAAAGCCTTGTCAAATATGCGTGCTTGGGCGGCGAAATGTGAATATGACTCAGACGCTTCCGCCCCTCAAATTATTTCCAAAGGCCGATAAGAAGGTCAATCGGGTTCTAATGAGTGGTTTCTTAGGTTCACGGTGCAGAGGAAGGGTCGAACTATCATCAGGGTCATAAAACTACCCCTGGAAATGCCCACAACTCCCACGACAGCCTTGTCAAATAGACGTAGTTGGGCGACGAAATGTTAAGAATGATGACTCGCAGACGCTTCCGCCCCTTCGTCAACTAGCTCCAGAGGTCGAAAAGGAGGTCAATCGGGTTCTAATGAGTGGTTTCTTAGAGTCATGGTAATTAAGAAAGGTCAAGCTACCACCAGGGTCATAAAACTACCCCTGGAAATGCCCACAACTCCCACGACAGCCTTGTCAAATATGCGTGCTTGGGT
>NC_066569.1:11084331-11089331 GCF_024679095.1 Eriocheir sinensis
AATGCAGTCTGGTCCCATTCTCTGTAGCCGTGTGCATCCGTTTTCTTCTTTGGATTATGTTACTTTTTAGGGGTGACTTTGGCGTTCTTCTTCCTCCTTCTTGCTCCTCTTCCTCTTCTTGTTCCTCTTCCTCTTCTTCCTCTTTTTACTTTTTTCTTTCTCTTTTTTTTTAGTTAGGTTTTTGATAAGTCTTGATAATTTTTCTTCTCCTTCTCTTCCTCTTCCTCCTCCTTCTCTTTCCTCGTATTAAATCTTTATAGTAGTAGTAGTAGTAGTAGTAGTAGTAGTAGTAGTAGTAGTAGTAGTAGTAGTAGTAGTAGTAGTAGTAGTAGTAGTAGTAGTAGTAGTAGTAGTAGTAGTAGGATGAGGATGAGGATGAGGAGGAGGAGGTATTCAATGGATTTTACTGACCTATATTTCTGGTTATTTTTTCTTCCATTCTTTTCTCTTTCCTTCGTATATTTCCTTCCCTTTTATTTTCAAGCCCTTCTCTTCTTTCTTCCTTCATTCCTTCCTTCACTTTCTTTCTTTTCTTCTGATACGTCTTGGGGCCGGATATTAGCCACGGTTTTTTCACGCACGGCAAAACACCCAATCTTTCCTACGCTGCATGGTTGTGTGTCCCTTGCCGCCAATATCCTGCGTGACTTGGGGCGGGGAAGCGATGGCGGTGTGAGAGGGGCATTTAGCTAGTGGCCGTGGGTCCCTTGCCGATAAAATCCTGTGTGACTTGGGGCGGAGAAGCGATAGCGGTGCGAGAGGGGCATTTTGCTAGTGGCCGTGGGTCCCTTGCCGATAAAATCCTGTGTGACTTGGGGCGGAGAAGCGATAGCGGTGTGAGAGGGGCATTTAGCTAGTGGCCGTGGGTCCCTTGCCGATAAAATCCTGTGTGACTTCGGGCGGGGCAGCGATGGCGGTGTGAGAGGGGCATTTAGCTAGTGGCCGTGGGTCCCTTGCCGATAAAATCCTGTGTGACTTGGGGCGGAGAAGCGATAGCGGTGCGAGAGGGGCATTTTGCAAGTGGCCGTGTGTCCCTTGCCGCTGAAATCATGTTTGACTTGGGGCGGAGAAGCGATAGCGGTGCGAGAGGGGCATTTAGCTAGTGGCCGTGGGTCCCTTGCCGATAAAATCCTGTGTGACTTGGGGCGGAGAAGCGATAGCGGTGTGAGAGGGGCATTTAGCTAGTGGCCGTGTGTCCCTTGCCGATAAAATCCTGTGTGACTTGGGGCGGGGAAGCGATAGCGGTGCGAGAGGGGCATTTAGCTAGTGGCCGTGGGTCCCTTGCCGATAAAATCCTGTGTGACTTGGGGCGGGGAAGCGATAGCGGTGACAGAGGGAGGTTTTGCTTCATGGTCGAGTGTCCCTTGCCGCTAAAATCCTGCGCGACTTGGGACGGGGCGTTGGAGACAGAGGGAGGCTTTGCTACGCGGCCGTGGGTCCCTTGACGGTAAACTCCAGCGTGACTTGGGGCGAGGAAGCGATGGCAGTGCGAGAGGGGCATTTAGCTAGTGGCCGTGTGTCCCTTGCCGATAAATTCCAGCATGACTTGAGGCGGGAAGGCGATGGGGGAGACAGGAAGGTTTTGCTACGTGGCCGTGGGTCCGCTGTCGGTAAATTCCAGCGTGACTTGGGGCGGGAAGCGATGGAGAGAGAGAGAGGTTGAAATAGAATGAAGATATATTTAACAATGGATATATTAGTGATGTCTGTCTGTATGTCTGTCTGTCTGTCTCATTCAGCCTTGACATTTCTTTGTACTCAAAAATCGTTCCTTCTTCCTTCCTCCTCCTCCTCCTCCTCCTCCTCTTACGACTTCTCTTCCATTTCCTCCTCCTCCTCCTCCTCCTGTCAAGTGAGATATATATACAAGTTTGGCCTTATTATAAATTTTGCATAATTCGATATTGCATTGGCGAGGTTAAAAAGGAGGAGGAGAAAGAGGAGGAGGGAGAGGAGGGGGAGGAGAGGAAAGAATGCATAGGAGTAGAAAGGGAAGAGAAAGGGAAGGGAAGGGAAGGGAAGGAAAGGGATGAGAAGAGAAGGGAAGGAAGGAAGGAAGGAAGGAAGGAAGGAAGGACGGAAGGAAGGAAGGAAGGACGGAAGGAAGGACGAGAGAGAGAGAGCGAGAGAGAATCAATACTCACCAGCATCAGTCTTGCTCTCTCTCTCTGTCAGTTAAGACGAAAACATTAGCGAACAAACACAAACAAAGAGAGAGAGAGAGAGAGAGAGAGAGAGAGAGAGAGAGAGAGAGAGAGAGAGAGAGAGAGAGAGAGAGAGAGAGAGAGAGAGAGAGAGAGAGAGAGAGAGAGAGTAACTCTATCATACGCTTGGACACGTAGGCGACATGTTAAGCCAGCTTTTAAAAGAGAGGAGGAGGAGGAGGAGGAGGAGGGGGGGTGGACGAGGGGGAGGAGGAGGAAAGGGAAGGTAGGTATGCATATGTATTATCCAAATCACTATACATATATGCGTACAGAGAGAGAGAGAGAGAGAGAGAGAGAGAGAGAGAGAGAGAGAGAGAGAGAGAGAGAGAGAGAGAGAGAGAGAGAGAGAGAGAAATGGTTTACACAGACACACACACACACACACACACACACACACACACACACACACACACACAAACACACTTGGAAAACAAAAGAAAAAGGAAAAACACACAAACAAACTAACAAACAAAGAAAACAAACAAGGTCATTAGGGAGAGAGAGAGAGAGAGAGAGAGAGAGAGAGAGAGAGAGAGAGAGAGAGAGAGAGAAAATCATATATAGGTATTTTCTATATACAAATTTACACACACACACACACACACACACACACACACACACACACACACACACACACCACCACCACCACCACCAAAAGCAATATCACCAGCGCACAAAAATCAACACCAACCCTTCAACACCAAAACTCAACACCACACAGCACCACACCATTCGCCTCACCCTTCCACAGTGGTGTTGAAAGCTCTGGTGTTGAAGGTTCATCACCACCATTCCTCCTCCTCTTCTTCTTCAACACCCCTGGACACACATAGAGAGTGGTGATTATTTTGGTGATGAAGGTGGTGGTGGTGGTGGTAGTAGCAGTAGTAGTAGTAGTAGTAGTAGTAGTAGTAGTAGTAGTAGTAGTAGTAGTAGTAGTAAAAGGAGGAGAGGAAGAGAAAAGCAGGAAGAAGATATAGAGAAAGAGAGAAGGGAAGAATATAGGAAGGAGGATAAGGAGAAAGAGGAGGAGGAGGAGGAGGAGGAGGAGGAGGAGGAAGAGGAAGAGGAAGAAGAGGAGGAGGAGGAGGAGGAGGAGGAGGAGGAGGAGGAGGAGGAGGAGGAGTTCGAGGAGGAGGAGGAGGAGGAGGAAGATTAGGTGAAGGCGTTGCATCATTGGGTTTCAAATGCTGTATCGATTGTGTGTGTAAGTCTGTGTGTGTGTGTGTGTGTGTGTGTGTGTGTGTGTGTGTGTGTGTGTGTGTGTGTGTGTGTGTGTGTGTGTGTGTGTGTCCGTACGTGCGTTCGATACAGGTATGGAACGCGTCAGGTAAGGTCGATCTCAGGTGACCTTCAGGCTAGCATGATTGGTCAACCCTCGTCCACCTCCTCTTACTATGTCTGACTTCACTTTCTCTCTCTTGACTTTTTCTCTCTCTCTCTATCTTTCTATCTATTTCACCCACGAGAGAGAGAGAGAGAGAGAGAGAGAGAGAGAGAGAGAGAGAGAGAGAGAGAGAGAGAGAGAGAGAGAGAGAGAGAGAGAGAGAGAGAGAGAGAGAGAGAGAATTTTCCTTTTTCCACTGTAATATATAATATTATCTTCATCTTTTCTGTCCTGTCCTGCCACACGTAGATTACTAGTAGTAGCGGTAGTAAACAGACACCCTCGCCATAGACCGATAGGTCTTCTCGTGTCTGTTCTTCCTACGTATTCCTCCTCCTCCTCCTCTTAAATAATAATCATAATAATAACTAGACGCATAGCACTCGGAGAGGTCACACCTCCACCAAAGATCGACCTGAAAATTGGTATGGGCATCAACTGTGATCCTATGCATCATATGGAAACATTTGTTTCGAAATTTGATGAAATTCTATTTTTTTTTTAATTTGACCTTTGGCAATCTTTTCGAGGTCAAGGTCAAAGATCAAGGTAAAGGCCATGCAAGGTGCGTCTTTCCAAGAACTAAAATATGAACCAAGTCTGAAATCTCTACGATGAAGAGAACCGAAGTTATGGTCGTTTTGTGCGACCTTGAACTTGACCTTTGACCTTTGACATAAAAAATTTAATGGGTTCTATTCTGGATGGACACGAAGCTTCCCTGAAAAAAATGGTTGAGATATCCGCAAAATTGTGCACAGGAGACTTAACGAACAAACAAACAAATAAACATACTGACCGGACCAAAAATATAACCTCCGCCAACGAAGTTGGCGGAGGTAATAACAATAATAATAATAATAGTAATCATGAGGACAAAATATTCTTACCTTAGAATGTGGCTCTTGTAGACACACACACACACACACACACACACACACACACACACACACACATATACACACATACACACACACGCACACGCACAACAGAACAGGAAGTGGGCCTCACCAGCATTACCTGAAAGAGAAAGAAAAATTATTATTATTATTATTATTATTATTTTTATTATTATTATTATTATAATAATAAGAGGAAGGGAAGAAAATAAAGAAGGAGGAGGAGGAGGAGGAGGAGGAGGAGGAGGAGGAGCAGAGAAAAAGAAGAAAAAGTAAAAGAAGACAGAATATTATTAGTATCTAAATATTTTTCTATGAAGCAGCACAATAATTTTTTTTATATTAACTCTACATTAATGTTCTTTTCTATTAATTATTTTTATTATTATCATTATTACTATTATTACTATTAGGTATGTATGCTTATGTAATTAAAAGGGGAACTCTCTCTCTCTCTCTCTCTCTCCCAAAGTCTGGACAATGGGTCTGTGGTCTGATTTTCTATGT
>NC_066569.1:11104331-11114331 GCF_024679095.1 Eriocheir sinensis
AGGAGAAGGAATAGGAGGGCGGGAGGAGGAGGAGGGAAATTAGAGGTAATGAGGAAGGGAGGTCGAAGACATGGGAAAGAAGAAGAAGAAGAAGAAAAAGAAGAAGAAAAAGAAAAAGAAAAAGAAAAAAGATGAAGAAAAAGAAGAAGAAGAAGAAGAAGAAAAGAAGAAGAAGAAAAAGAAAAAGAAGAAGAAAAAGAAGAAAAAAGAAAAAAAAGAAAAAGAAGAAGAAAAAGAAGAAGAAGAAGAAGAAGGAGTTAGGGAGGAAATAATGGATAATAAATGAGTGAACAAGGAAGGAAGGAAGGAAGGAAGGAAGGAAGGAAGGGAGGAAGGATGGAAGGAAGGAAGAGAGGAAGGAAGGAAGGAAGGAAGAGAAGAAAAAAGGTGAGAACAAGAGGAGGAGGAGGAAGAGGAAGAGGAGGAGGGAAATTGGGAAGGGGAAGAAGGAAAATAGGAGGAGGAGGAGGAGGAGGAGATGAACCATAACTCTTCAAGGTTGTCTCCCGCCCTCTCTCTCTCTCTCTCTCTCTCTCTCTCTCTCTCTCTCTCTCTCTCTCTCTCTCTCTCTCTCAGTGGCTTTCCTTCTCATATTCGCTCCTCTTCCTCTTCCTCCTCCTCCCCCTCCCTTCTCTTCTCCAAACATCTCCTCCTCCTCCTCCTCCTCTTCCTTCTCCGTTTCCACACCCTGCTTCCTCCTCTGCTTACATTCCAAACACACACACACACACACACACACACACACACACACACACAGACGGATGAAACGCCAAACTGTCACACGAATACTAAACACACACACACACACACACACACACACACACATAGAATGACTATCCTGTTTGTTTGTTTTTTGTCATTTTTTTTCCTTCCTCTGTGTGTGTGTGTGTGTGTGTGTGTGTGTTTACTTAGTTCGATCACGTGACCTGATTTCGTAATACCACCACCATCACCACCACCACCACCTCAATTTCCAGGCCTGTTCCACTCATCCACCATTCTGTTAGTTAACCAAGTCTTGCCTGATCCCTTGTTGAATCTGAATCTATCCACCTTGAACCCACTGCTACGTGTCCTGCCCGGCTCTCTTACCGCCAGAACCTCAGCAACATCACCCACATCAAAGCAATTCTATGTACTTAAAATCCATCGCCACGTGTCCTGCCCGGCTCTCGTACAGCCAAACATTTTTTTGTTTGTACGTTTCGGCCTATGGGTGGGGTAGGCTATTTTAGGGGGCTTGATGGTTGGCCCGTTATGGCGCAGGCAATGTTTATATTGGCACCCTCTTGCTTGGCTCACGCTGCCTCCCGGAGCTCATCAATGATACACTTTTTAGAGATTGAATGCAGAGTCCGGGTTGCCAGGTGGTCTTCAGGACGGCATGTGTGCAGTCTCGGGACACTCGGCGCGGACTGACAAATCTCAGCTTGTGGCGGCCACACCGTCCTCCTAGACAAAGCAACCGCACGATAACCACTCCGCCACCGCCTCCCCATAATAAAATAGGGGAAGCGGTGGCCGGGTGGTCAGCGTGCGGGTGTGGTGAGCCCGTGGACCTACGTTCGAGTCCCACCAAAACAGGTTACCCACATGCTGCCCAGACCTTCAATCAACCCTGACTTCAGCAACTTTGGTCAGGAGGAGCACCGGGGGGCAGCATGGGCCAGGCAAGAGCCACACACACACACGGCGGACACTATAAAGAAAAGTCGTCTGCGCCACTACCGGGCTGGGCCGCATGCACAACGAGTCCCCTCAAGACAGCCCGCCGGTGATACAGCCAGCACAGAGAAATGAAACAGTTACCCTTATCAAAGCCCTTTATCCCCTTCCAAAACCCTCGGCCTGATATCCTTACACGGAGCAAAGTGAGACAAAGAAAAAGACAAAGACTTAGACAAAGGAAACAGAAAATTAACTTGGAAACAAAGGAAGAAAGGAAAGAAAGAAAGGAATTAAAAGAAGGAAGAAATTATAATACTGTGTGACAACTTGATCTGAGAGAGAGAGAGAGAGAGAGAGAGAGAGAGAGAGAGAGAGAGAGAGAGAGAGAGAGAGAGAGAATGTAGGGAGTTACGATAAATGACTGGAGGAAAGTGAACAGGAGGAGGAGGAGGAGGAGGAGGAGGAGAAGGGAAAGTAAATAAGGATTGAGTAAAACAGGAAGTTGCGTGTGTGTGTGTGTGTGTGTGTGTGTGTGTGCAACTGTTTTTATGTCTGTGAGAGAGAGAGAGAGAGAGAGAGAGAGAGAGAGAGAGAGAGAGAGAGGTAACAAACACATACCTAGGAGACCTGTTAATTAAGAACTGACTCTCTCTCTCTCTCTCTCTCATTAACTTTCAAATTACGTTCTTTCATAAATTTAAAGAGTTTGAGAGAGAGAGAGAGAGAGAGAGAGAGAGAGAGAGAGAGAGAGAGAGAGAGAGAGAGAGAGAGAGAGAGAGAGAGAGAGAGAGAGATTGATATTCTTGGTAGTAGTAGTAGTAGTAGTAGTAGTAGTAGTAGTAGTAGTAGTAGTAGTAGTAGAAGGAATCAGAACTCATTGCATATAGATCTCCTCCTCTTATTCATCTTATTCCTCCTCCTCCTCCTCCTCCTCCTCCACCTCCTCCTCCTCCTCCTCTTCCTCCTCTTCCTTCAATAAAAAATAAATTCGCAAATAGAATAACAAGGTATGAAATTGATTTCTGCGCGAATTAGTAGTGCAATAAAGAGAGAGAGAGAGAGAGAGAGAGAGAGAGAGAGAGAGAGAGAGAGAGAGAGAGAGAGAGAGAGAGAGAGAGAGAGAGAGATTAGAATGAAGTCGAAAGAAAGGGAAAAAAGGAAGGAAGGAAGGAACAGAATAATGGAGGAAGGAAGGAAGAGGAGGAGGAGGAGGAGGAGGAGGAGGTGGAGGAGGAGGAGGAGGAGGTGGAGGAGGAGGAGGAGGAGGAGGTAAACATGAACAATCTTCCAAAAATAGTGAGACAAAGATCGGAAAAATGAGAGAGAGAGAGAGAGAGAGAGAGAGAGAGAGAGAGAGAGAGAGAGAGAGAGAGAGAGAGAGAGAGAGAGAGGGAGAGAAAGGGAGTGAGGTGAATGGGAGGGAGAGAAAGGAAGGGAGTGAGGTGAAAGGGAGGGAGAGAAAGGAAGGGAGTGAGGTGAAAGGGAGGGAGAGAAAGGAAGGGAGTGAGGTGAAAGGGAGGGAGAGAAAGGAAGGGAGAGAAAGAGAACGAGAAGAAAAGGAGGAAGAAAAAGGTAGAGATAAAAAGGGAGAGAAAAGGAGAGAGATAAATAAAGGGAGAGAAAGGGAGGAAGGGAGCTAAATAAAGGGAGAGAAAAAGAAATGGAGAAAAAAAATGGAGCGAGAGACGGAGAGAGAAAGGGAGATAAATAAAGGGAGATAAAGAGAGGGAGATAAATAAAGGGAGAGAAAGGAGGAAGGGAGCTAAATTAAGGGAGAGAAAAAGGAGAGAAAGGGAGATAAATAAAGGAAGAGAAAAAGGAGAGAAAGGGAGAGAGAGGGAGATAAATAAAGGGAGAGAAAATAAGGGAGCTAAATAAAGGGAGAGAAAAAGAAATGGAGAAAAAATGGAGTGAAAGACGGAGAGAAAAATAAGAGAAAGGGAGATAAATAAATGGAGAGAAAAAGAGAAAGGGAGAGAAAGGGAGGGAGATAAATAAAGGAAGAGAAAGGGAGGAAGGGAGCTAAACAAAGGGAGAGAAAAAGAAATGGAAAAAAAATGGAGCGAAAGACGGAGAGAAAAATGAGAGAAAGGGAGATAAATAAAGGGAGAGAAGGAGAGAAAGGGAGAGAAAGAGAGGGAGATAAATAAAGGGAGATAAAGGAGGAAGGGAGCTATATAAAGGGAGAAAAAGAGAAAGGGAGATAAATATAGGGAGAGAAAAAGGAGAGAAAGAGAAAGGGAGGGAGATAAATAAAGGGAGAGAAAATAAGGGAGCTAAATAAAGGGAGAGAAAAAGAAATGGAGAAAAAATGGAGTGAAAGACGGAGAGAAAAATGAGAAAAAGGGAGATAAATAAAGGGAGAGAAAAAGGAGCGAAAGGGGGAGAAAGGGAGGGAGATAATTAAAGGGAGAGAAAAAAATGGAGAGAAAGATGGAGAGAAAAAGATGGTTGGAGGAATATTAGCCACAACACATCTGATCTTATTATGGAGGAAACTGCCTTATATGGCTTCCCTCCACCCCTCCATCCCTCCCTCTCTCTCTTCCTCCCTCCCTCTCTCCCTTCCTTCCTTCCTTCCTTCCTTCTTTCCTTCTTTCTTTCTTTCTTCCTTCCAAAAAAGAAGAAAAAAATGAAAAACTGAAAGGAAAAAAATGTGTGTGTGTTTGATTGTGTGTGAGAGAGAGAGAGAGAGAGAGAGAGAGAGAGAGAGAGAGAGAGAGAGAGAGAGAGAGAGAGAGAGAGAGAGAGAGAGAGAGAGAGAGAGAGAGAGAGAGAGAGAGAGAGAGAGAGAGAGAGAAAGAGAGTGTTACCGCAACTGCGGTGATTTCAATAATGTTGACCTGGAGAATGAGACACCCGCACGTCGACACGAACTTTTATTTTGATCCTGTTCGGTCAAAACCTGGAACACAATTTGTGGCTACTAGAACAAAGAACAAGTCAACTAATATGGCATTATGATGACATAACAGGGGCGACGTATATACATATACGACACGAGAGCGAGTTAACTTACGTGTTTCGGGCTCTCGGACTCGGACAAACTCGGACAGAAAGGATATCCGTGTGAATAGTACCAATTCTTGACACCGTCTGCTCCCTTTTCTCCCTTGTAGCTCACCCTCAGGGCCTCTGTCGCCCCTTACGTGAGTCACCCTCAGGACCTTGTGTAAGCATTCTCTACATTAACCCTGCATTAACCCTAAGCGATAAGACCGGCGAACGCGTAAACATCAACCAATGACCTCTGACCCGACACTCTCTCACACTTTGTCTCTCTCTCTCTCTCTGTCTCTCTCACTCTCTTTGTCTCTCTGATCGGCGGTAACACTCCCCCTGTCGGGCTTCGCACGAAACCCCAAAACACGGAGGGGGCCGGCAACAGATGCGGAAGCAGTCGGAAGGGACGACGAAGAAGCGAGACGTCACCCGGGTCCGGTCACCGGGGCCGCCGGCCGTGGAGAGGGACAGGGACTCCTTCGCGACGATGGGCCCCGCCCGCCAGGAAAGGGGCACCCAGGGATACGACGACGGCGGGGAGACAGGAAGGAAACCACGAGCCCCCACCCGAGGAAGGGGGTACCACGGCAGCCGACGTGGTGGGAAGACGGGAGAGAAGACGAGGAGACCTACAGGCCCCCGCCCCAGGCAGGGACAGGGCCCGGAGACGAACCCCGGGCACAGCAGGAGGGACCGGAAGCGAGGTGGTGCGGCCCCAGCCCGGGAGGAGGCGGCGGAGGAAGGGCGACGTGATGCACCACGGGACCGAACCCCAACACCAGGGTCCGTGGGGCAGGGACATGACACTGAAGGCTGAAAAGAGAAATGAGACAAGAATGACAGCCACACAACGAGCCGCCGGACCAAGAGCCGGCGGCTTCCGAGCCACACGCCAACAACAATTCCACTGGTGCCAATTAAGCCGCAGCCCCACGGGCGGCGTTACAGCCAGCCCGTGGGCCTGGCGAGGAGAGGGCGGTCTTATGCCGCAGCCCCACGAGTGGCGTTACAGCCAACCTGTGGGCCCGGCGCGAGCGGGCGGTCTTATGTTGCCGCAGCCCCACGAGTGGCGTTACAGCCAACCCGTGGGCCCGGCGCAGCGGGCGGTCTTATGCTGCCGCAGCCCCACGGGCGGCGTTACAGCCAGCCCGTGGGCCTGGCGCGGAGTGGGCGGTCTTATGCCAAGCCGCAGTCCCACAGGTGGCGTAATAGCCAGCCCGTGAGCCTGGCGCGGAGCAGGCAGTCTTATGCCAAGCCGCAGCCCCACAGTGGCGTAACAGCCAGCCCTTGGGCCCGGCGCGGAGCGGGCGGTCTTATGCCAAGCCGCAGTCCCACGGGTGGCGTAACAGCCAGCCCGTGGGCCCGACCACTGCCGCCAAGTCGCGGCGCCACGGGTGGCGTCCTGTAGCCAGCCCGTGGGCCCGACCACTGCCGCCAAGTCGCAGCCCCACGGGTGGCGTCCTTCAGCCAGCCCGTGGGCCCGACCACTGCCGCCAAGTCGCAGCCCCACGGGTGGCGTCCTTCAGCCAGCCGTGGGCCCGACCACTGCCGCCAAGTCGCAGCCCCACGGGTGGCGTCCTTCAGCCAGCCCGTGGGCCCGACCACTGCCGCCAAGTCGCAGCCCCACAGATGGCGTTCTTCAGCCAGCCCGTGGGCCCGAACCACTGCCGCCAAGTCGCAGCCCCACAGGTGGCGTCCTTCAGCCAGCCCGTGGGCCCGAACCACTGCCGCCAAGTCGCAGCCCCACAGGTGGCGTCCTTCAGCCAGCCCGTGGGCCCGACCACTGCCGCCAAGTCGCAGCCCCACAGGTGGCGTCCTTCAGCCAGCCCGTGGGCCCGACCACTGCCGCCAAGTCGCAGCCCCACAGGTGGCGTCCTTCAGCCAGCCCGTGGGCCCGACCACTGCCGCCAAGTCGCAGCCCCACGGGTGGCGTCCTTCAGCCAGCCCGTGGGCCCGACCACTGCCGCCAAGTCGCAGCCCCACGGGTGGCGTCCTTCAGCCAGCCCGTGGGCCCGACCACTGCCGCCAAGTCGCAGCCCCACAGGTGGCGTCCTTCAGGCAGCCCGTGGGCCGACCACTGCCGCCAAGTCGCAGCCCCACGGGTGGCGTCCTTCAGCCAGCCGTGGGCCCGACCATTGCCGCCTAGTCGCAGCCCCACGGGTGGCGTCCTTCAGCCAGCCCGTGGGCCCGACCACTGCCGCCAAGTCGCAGCCCAACGGGTGGCGTCCTTCAGCCAGCCCGTGGGCCCAACCATTGCCGCCTAGTCGCAGCCCCACGGGTGGCGTCCTTCAGCCAGCCCGTGGGCCCGACCATTGCCGCCAAGTCGCAGCCCCACAGGTGGTCTCCTTTTGTCAACACGTTGGGCCGACTGCAACCGCCAAGTCGACAGCTCTCTCATCAGTATCCCACACCAGTAGCCGGAGCCCGGTCGCTCGCGGTACACTCATTCTGGAAGACGATTTTAGCTGTCACAATGGTTGGGGCTTCTAGTTCCAATGGATCGGAAACGTTTTGCATCGTCCCTAACCCCAGTTTTGGGAACATCCTCAGGTCGATTCCTCTTTGATCCGCGGATTCCAAGCAATGCCACGGGAGGTCCTTCCTTGTGACTGCCATCGTGCCGAGTTCCAGAGGAGGTCTCGGTGCCGGTTCTATGCAGAAGCCTCGAGTGAAACCAAGGACAGCCATTTATCCTGCAGCGTTCCGTCCTTGTACAAACAACCATTTGATGATCTCGTCTAAGGCAGCTAAAACAACGGCGTTGGGACTGGGCCACTGTTTCCTTGTTTTCCAGGGTCATATCCAAGAACTTCTCACAGTGTTGGAGAAGATGGTCTCGTTCGCACAACGGACAGCCATTTTCATCCTCCTTTGCGTCACTGATAGTCGCCAAGACTGCGTAGTCCTTCACCCCGCTCGACTTACTGGAAACACGTCCAGCATGTCTGTCTTCTGAGGTGGGGGCTCTCTGACCCTGTTCTGGGTCTTGCATTATGTCATCGGACATATCTACCATATCCTTCACGAAGGCTGCCAACCATTCGATGTCAGGGGCATCTCCGTGCTGCTTCCGGTATTCATGCCTCTTGGTGGTGTGGTCATGCAGCAGTCTTCCTTTGAATCTCTTAGCCTAGGCGAGCGTCGTCTGAAGGTTATCGATTTGGTGGAGTTGCCCCATTGCCTTCAAACCGTCAATGCAAATCAACATGTCATCTACCAGTCGTGTCATACCTTCGGATCTTGGAGACTCACTGACGGCCCCACGAGGAGCCTCTCTGTCAGCTGCCGTATATAGGTGTTTTTATTGCCATGGCGTTTCTCGAGAAGGGCCCAGGCTCTTTCGTACCCTTCCTTCTGATTCTCCATCGCGAGACAACTCCTCAAGTTTTCCTTCATGGGTCCACTATATGCTTCAACCAATATTTCCAGCTGTCGGGCCTGAGACAGGTCCGTCTCCTGAAAAGACGCCGCAGTGATCTTTTGAATTCCCAGTAGGCAGGGATTGACTCTCCGTTGAACTTAGGTATCGAGCTTTTAGCTAACGCCATAGTGCTGCAAAGTCGGGACGCCCATACTGCAGGTTCATCGGGCCCACGTAGCGGTCTCCGTGTGGGATTGGGGCCTTTCTGTTCCTTTAGTGACGGAAGCGTCTCGATCTCCTCATTCTGCATAGCAGTTTTGCTAGTCCCTACCTGTGAGGGTTCGGGGGACAGGAGGGAGATGATTTCCTCCCCCTGGTTCGGAAGTCCCACCGCGAGGGGCAGGTTTGGTTTAGAAGGGGCCGTTGCCTGTCCAGTAGATGTCGAGGGTGCGGGGGACGGGATTGAGTTTATTTCCTCCCCCTGGTTCGGAGATTCTAATGCGAGGGGCAGATTCAGTTCAGAAGAGGCCGTTGCCTGTCCAGTAGATATGGATGAGTTCTCTCCATCCTGTAACAGTTTCACAGTTTCCGCCAGGGTGCACAACATCGTCGTCACAGTAGATAGTGTCTTCGCGATTTTGTCCATCTTGTTTTCCAACTGTCGTTGTGCCAGCACGATATTTGTATCCGTTAGTTCTGGAACCAAAGGAGGTTCCCTCTCCAACAGATCCACCTCCAGCTGTGCCTGAGTCAACACAGGGTCTGACTCCATAGCAGAGCCCCCAGTTTCCACGGTCTCGGCATCCATCTTCTAACGATCACCCCTGATGGCAGTACCAAGAAGCCTACTCACGGCCTGTGAAGGAGTCCGAACGCGGCAGGAATTTCTCACCGGCCAGGTGTAGGAGAGGTGGTGGGGTTCGGCTGACTCTCCGGGCGGCAGGGCGGCACACACAAGGCCGCCGTTGCACGGGAGACGGGCGGCACACACAAGGCCGCCGGTGGACGGGAGGCGGGCGGCACACAAGGCCGCCGGTGCACGGGAGGCTGGCGGCACACACAAGGCCGCCGGTGCACGGGAGGCGGGGGGCACTCACGGGGCCGCCGGTGCGCGGGAGGCGGGCGGCACACACAAGGCCGCCGGTGCACGGGAGGCGGGCGGCACACACAAGGCCGCCGGTGCACGGGAGGCGGGGGGCAGACACAAGGCCGCCGGTGCACGGGAGGGGGGCGGCACACACAAGGCCGCCGGGGCACGGGCGGCGGGCGGCACACACAAGGCCGCCGGTGCACGGGAGGCGGGCGGCACACACAAGGCCGCCGGGGCACGGGAGGCGGGCGGCACACACAAGGCCGCCGGTGCACGGGGGGCGGGCGGCACGCACAAGGCCGCCGGTGCACTGGAGGCGGGCGGCACACACAAGGCCGCCGGTGCACGGGAGGCGGGCGGCACACACAAGGCCGCCGGTGCACATGGGGCGGCAGCACACAAGGCCGCCAGTGCACTGGAGGCGGGGCACACAAGGCCGCCGGTGCACGGAGGCGGGCAGCACACACAAGGCCGCCGGTGCACGGGAGGCGGGCGCCACACAGGCCCCAGTGCACGGGAGGCAGGGCACAAGGCCGCCGGTGCACGGGAGGCGGGCGGCACACACAAGGCCGCCGGTGCACGGGAGGCGGGCGGCACACAAGGCCGCCGGTGCACGCGAGGCGGGCGGCACACAAGGCCGCCGGTGCACGGGAGGCGGGGGCACACAAGGCCGCCGGTGCACGGGAGGCGGGCGGCACACAGCCGCCGGTGCACGGGAGGCGGGGGCACACACAAGGCCGCCGGTGCACGGGAGGCGGCACACAAGGCCGCCGGTGCACGGGAGGCGGGCGGCACACACAAGGCCGCCGGTGCACGGGAGGCGGGCGGCACACACAAGGCCGCCGGTGCACGGGAGGCGGGCGGCACACACAAGGCCG
>NC_066569.1:11121831-11136831 GCF_024679095.1 Eriocheir sinensis
TCACTCTATCACACGCGAATTGGGTTCACCGAGCGCAACGTCCACCCCACACCACGTCTAATGCCACACTGACGGGGTTCTGTGCGTGCTAGCCCCGCCCCCTCACTGCTCTCTCTGGCTCTCTCCCTCTCTCTCCAGCGCTAGTTCTCCCTCCCTCCCTCCCTCTCTCTCTCTCTCTCTCTCTCTCTCTCTCTACTGCTCGCTCGCTCGCTCGCTACCTCTCTCTCTCTCTCTCTCTGACCGTAGCGAGATGAATGCAGTTTTTGGGTTGTGATGGAAGGCTCGTGGTGGTGGTGGTGGTGAGGGGGCAGGAGAAGGGTAAGGAAAGGGCAGGGTCAAGTGTGTGTGTGTGTGTGTGTGTGTGTGTGTGGTCTTGGCGGCTCTCAACAATACTTTCTCTCAGGTTGGCCTTTCTATAAATACCTTACCACGGGCCGACTTGAGAATGTGATAACGGGCGGCCTGCAGACACCTCCACCACCCACCCACGCGCCCACCGCTCACCTCTCACCACCCACCTTCACCCACCACCACTAGGACACAGTAGGGCATAGCTGGGTGGATGGATGAACGCAAGTATACAGCCAGTCAATGCGAGTCAGTCAAATCAAGTTAGTCAGCGAGTCAGTCAGCCAGTCACTTCCCCCTCGCTTGTAAACAGAGGCAGGACCTGTATTGATCAAGGGGCGTGTTCTGCACTGTTCTGTTCTCCTGTTCTGCTGTGCTGTTCTGAATGCAAGACCCGTGGCACAGAGAGGCTGGCTAGTGTGTGTGTGTGTGTGTGTGTGTGTGAAAGCCCCCAAACGTTTCAGAATATGGCCCTCCTAACCCTGTCTTCTCGGCCGCCTCAAACGTTCCCTCTCTAACGTTTCTTTATGTTGGTGATTCAGGGGGACACCGCCAGACAAAAGCCCGTTGTTGTCCGCCCGTTGAGACCCGATAGCGGCGAGGAAGCGGTCGATATGAATTGGAAGGGGGGAGAAGGAGAAGGGGGAGGAGGAGGGAGAGGCAGGAATGAGCAGAGGAGGAGGAGGAGGGAGAGAGAGAGAGAGAGAGAGAGAGAGAGAGAGAGAGAGGTAATGTTATGTACTACTACTACCACCACTACTACTACTACTACCACCATTACTACTACTACTACTACTACTACTACTATGTCTTACCTGGAGATGGCTTCTTGAGGTGTGCAGGAAGATGTGCTTGAAGATGTGACAGACAAACAAACATACATACATACATACAGACAGACAGACAGACAGACAGACGCTTTCTTTTATTCTTTATTTTTTCATCTCCCTCTCTTGAAATTGAATAATCTTTTAGAGTAATTCTTACGTGACTTTCTCTTTCTTTCCTTATTTTTTTCTACGTTATCTTCACTTTCTTCCTTTCATCCTCTCTCTCTCTCTCTCTCTCTCTCTCTCTCTCTCTCTCTCTCTCTCTCTCTCTCTCTCTCTCTCTCTCTCTCTCTCTCTCATGGGCAAAATCAAACACAACATTTCATTTTTAATCCTTTGTTCATCTATGTTTCTTTTACTTCACTTTTACAGAATATCTACCTCGTTTTAAAGCTTTCTCGTCAATCGGTCGGCCAGGCAGGCTCGCTAACACACGCACAGGTCAGCGCTGGACTCCTCGTAAGCGAACAACCTATAACAAGGGAGGGATGGTGGCGGCGGAAGGTTCAGCTGAGTTCCCTATACACCACCACCAACGTCCCTGGCTGCTCCTCGATCAAACTCCCTTAGTCACTCGCGTCACAAGGTTGTTCATACGTTGCACCGAGTCCCTGCGTGGCGGCCGCGTACAGAGGGATGCTGGGTTATGGGTTGGAGTCAGACGCGTTATCCACTGCACCACGGAGCTCTCAGTTGGGATAGTGCGGTATATAATGCGGTTTTCTGACCTTAGCTTTCGTTGTTAGGTACGTTACGTCATTGTGCAGTACAGAAGAGGGGTCAGACTACCACCAGGGTCATTGAACTACCCATGGAAGTGCCCACAACCCCTACGAAAACCTTGTCAAAGATGTGGTCTAGAGCCCCTCACATGAGCTATTTCCAAAGGTCAAAAAGGAGGTCAATCGGGTTCTCATGAGTGGTTTCTTAAGTTCACGTTCCGGAAGAAGGGTCAGACTACCACCAGGGTCATTGAAGTACCCCTGGGAAGGACCACAACTCCTACGAAAGCCTGAAATGTGTTAGTTTAGGCGACGAAATGTTTAAGATGACCCGAAGTTGGAGTCTCGACCCACACCCATTCCCCAGCATCCGCCTGTCCTCGGCTGCCCGGCTGCTAAACACGGCTGGCGGGACCTCGCGCGTGGGGGAGGAGCGCCAGCCGCCTCCTCTCAAAGTCAAAAATCTTCCTTATCTCAACGTCAAAACATTATATGAAATTTATAAACCAACGTTAAATCTCCTCTCAACAGTATAGGTCTGCGTGTAGGGTGTGTGTGGAGGGAGGGAGGGAGAGAGAAGGGACTGTCTCTATAAACATCATCTGGGAGGGAGAGAGAGAGAGAGAGGACGGTATTCCTAAACGTCTCGGGCTCCATCACACGACCGTTTCCCAAGGCCGCAGAGAAGACTAGCCAGGTTTTCATGGATGGTTTCCCCGTTGAAGGTGCGGAAGTAGGGTCAGACTATCACCAGCATCACCTTGAACGGTTAATCTTCTCTGTGGCCTTGGGAAACTAGTCGTAATGGAAGTTTGGCATGTTTAAGAATACGAGACAGCGACCCATAGACTTAAACTGCTCGGGCTCCCATAAGACTGTTTCCCAAAGCTACAGACAGAGAAGGCTAGCCGGGTTTTCATGGGTGGTGGTTTCCCAGTTCAAGGTGCGGAAGTAGGGTCAGACTATCACCAGCATCACCTTGAACGGTTACTCTTCTCTGAGGCCTTGGGAAAATAGTGGTAATGGAAGTTTGGCATGTTTAAGAATGAGAGACTGTGACCCATAGACTTAAACTGCTCGGGTTCCCATTAAAACTGTTTCCCAACACCACAGACAGAGAAGATTAATCAGGTTTTCATCGGTGGTTATTTCCCCGTTCAAGATGCTGAAGTCAGGTCAAGTCGGGTCACACTATCACCAGCATCACAAAACAGTCCTTGAAAACCCGGTTACTCTTCTCTGTGGCCTTGGGAAGCTTCGTACATTGGGAGCTTGGTACATTTACTAATATGAGACTGTGACCCATATAATTAAGCGTCCCCCATATAATTAAGCGTCCCAGCCTCCATTACGACTGTTCCCCAAGGCCACAGACAGAGAAGATTACCCGGGCTTTCATGGGTGGGGATTTCCTCGTTTAGCATAGTTTACCTTCCCCAGGTGTCCCCAAATACCCATCTATCGACCAGCCCGAGAAGGAGGATGAACAGCTGGGTGAGGTGCACGCCGAATACCCGGGCCGGGATTCGAACCCGGGCCCGCGAAATAGAAGCCAGGCACGCTGACCACTAGACCACGGAGGCATCACAAAACAGTTCATGACAACCCCGACAACATCATCTTCCACGACGCGAGGCTTTCCAAACGGACGCACTGAGGAGCCGAGACGTTTAGTGACACAGACCTTCTCAATGTGTGTTCATAATTATCAACTCTTTTTTGCATATCATCGTTTTTTTGAGGCACTTTCTAGTAGTTTTATTTATACAGTATGCGTGTATAACAGGTATATAAATATTGCTGGACAAGGGAGGCTGCAACAGGGAGTGAGAGATGGAGACTTGCATAGTAACGGACACACGAACGGACACACGGGCGGACACCTCGCTGGGCTTGTCTTCCTGGGCGAGTCGCTGGCGGGAGGGAGGGAGGGAGCGAGGGGCGGAGGGAAGGGTCAGCGAGGGATGGAACGAGAGCCGGACGTGTATTCCCTGTCTCTCTACGACTAGGTGGCGCCCTCTCTTGAAAAGGGCAGGTTAAGTTAGGTCAGGGCAGGTCAGGTTAGATTAGGATAGGTTACATTAGGTTAGGTCAGGTTAGGTAAGGGTTGGTAAAGTCTGCTTAGGTAAGTTAGGTAAGGATAGGTTAGGTCATGTTTGGATAGGTTAGACCAGGTTAGATTAGGATAGGTTAGGTAAGGTCAGGTTAGGATAGGTTAGATCAGGTTAGATTAGAGAAGTATAGGTTAAGTCAGATTAGGTTAGGTAAGGTCAGGTTAGGATAGGTTTGGGCAGGTCAGGTCAGGTCAGACCAAGTTAGGTTAGGTAAGATCATTTAGGGTAGTTTTGAGTGTGTCAGAAGAAGACGATGAAAGAGTGAAAATTCCCGTTTAACTCTTGCATAAGGAAACTGGACAGCGACTTCACTCCGGCACCACACAGCCGTAGAGAGACAGGGAACACGCCGGCGGGAGTCTCACCCTAACACACCGGCCCCGCAGCCTCGGCCACGCCCAGCGCCCCTCGTCAAACTACTATACAAACTACCGTACCCGCGCCCTCCTCGACACATGCATAACGTATCTATCGTATTATTTTGGCACCTTATTCGTTGTAGCGAGGATCATTTGTGCGTCTCTTCGCTGCGTATAGGGTTGTGTGCGAGAGAGATGGTCGGGGGGTGGAGTAAAGGGCGACACACAACACGACAGCTTGGGCAGACACACACACACACACACACACGCACGGAGTTGTCGCAGCGCCCTCTCACGGGTTTAGAGCGCACGGAACCTCTGACCGCACGCAACATACCTTGGCTTTGCGTGTGTGTGTGTATGTGTGTGTGTGTGTGTGTGTGTGCGTGTGTGATTGAAACGGCTAACACAACAGAGGTCAGTCTTGTCAACATCACTAACACGCCTACCGATCATGTGCGTGCGTGTGTGTGATGAAAAACAAACAGCACTAGTTATACCATTGGCTATGTTCCCTGTGTTGCTGTGCGTCACCCAAAAACACCTTCCCACAACAACCACCGCACCTCAACCATCAACCAAAAGTGTCTTGAGAGGGAGTGTATAGCACCAAATTCCTGCGACTGTATGGAGATGAGAGTGGACTTGCCCGCTTCCACCACCACCACCACCACCACTACTAATGTTCTTGGGCCCCTCACAGCCTGATCTTCTATGGGCTTGTATAGGGCTGTCTTCGGGCTGTCCCTCGCCCCTAAGGAAGCCTGTTGTGTGTTCCGCTGCTGCCCGCTCGCCACCTCTTTTGATTTTCAGTTTGGCACCGGGTGGGAGGGTCAGCACGGAGATGGCACTAATTTTGGCACTGATTTGGTACTTGGTTGGTACTCGTTTGGCACTGTTCAGAGGGCGAGGGAGACAGCTAGGGGGCGAGGAGGGGGGGGGGAGGTTAAGGAGATGTCTGGTGTGTGGGGAGGACTAGCTGTCGGAGTGGTGCTAAGGGCTGTCGGGAAGTACTGGGAAGAGTTGAGAAGCCTTGTCGGGATGGTAATTGCTGTCGGTAAGTCTAGCTGTCGGGAAAGTATTGGTGTCGGGATAGTATAATTGTTCTCTTGATGGTAGGGACTATCGGGGTGGTGAGCGCTGTCGGGAAGTCACGGTCGGGATGGTAGGGGGCTGTCGGGAAGTCACGGTCGGGATGGCAAGTGCTGTCGGGAAGTTTTGCTGTCGGGATGGTAGGGGGCTATCAGGGTGGTGTGCGCTGTCGGGAAGTCACGGTCGGGGTAGTAATTGCTGTCGGGATGGTAAGGGCTGTCGGGGTGGTGGGCGCTGTCGGGAAGTCACGGTCGGGGTAGTAATTGCTGTCGGGATGGTAAGGGCTGTCGGGGTGGTGGGCGCTGTCGGGAAGTCACGGTCGGGGTAGTAATTGCTGTCGGGGGTCTTGCTGTCGGGGTGGTAAGGGTTGTCGGGCGTGGTGGTGGTGGTGGTGTGGTAATGGCGGCGCGGCTCCCGACAGCGACGTGAACTCTCTCGGTTGGGAAGACACGTTACGTTTTTTACACGGAGTCGTACAAAGGAAGGTCGTTATGAAAAGAGGAGGTGTCGGGGCGGCGGACTTCTGCTGGGGCTGCGTACGTGCGGACACACTAGATACGGACGGGCTCCCGGGTGGCCGTGCTCCGTGCCGGCGTCCGCGTCCGTGGGGGTCCGTGGCGGTAAGGACGTTTTCAGGGTGGACTTAAGAGGATTTCTGGGGGTGGGAGGTATAGTAGTAGTAGTAGTAGTAGTAGTAGTAGTAGCAACATGGGACCAACGGATGCCTCTCAGCCTCCCCTGCGGACACGGACGCGGCACGGACACCCTCACGGACACACGGACAACCACCAACAGGCCTATACACTCCTATAGGCCTACAAACAAACCCCTCACCCTACCGTATTAAACCGGCCTGTTAGATTATTTATATTATTATTATTATCATTAACATTACAATAATTATTAATAGTATTATTATTATAGTTATTACAATTAGGATACTCTTTACAAACTCTGTAACGTTATAACTTACTTACAATGTAGTCACTCACGGAACAGACTCACCCGCCCGACGCCCAGGGCCCACCGTGATAGCGGGGAGGTCGGCGGGCGCGGGGCTACGTCGGGGACACAGCGCGCCCTTGCCCAGCAGTGCCCAGAAGACCCTAGCGTGCTCAGGGGGAGGGGGAGTGAGCAGACCATGTGGGGAGATGGTTTAGTGAAGATTAAGAAGAAAAATACAGTCTAGAAGAGTAAATGAAGAAACAGAAGGGGGTGAAAGAGTGAAGGTTCTGGTTAACTCTTGTATGAGAAAGTTGGACAGCTGAACACGATAGTCATTCTGGAACACTTGAGAATTGAACACTTTTGCCAGAGGAAGGAAGAAAAGGATGAGCGAGTGAAGGCTCCAGTTAACTCTTGCATAGGAAAGGTGGACAGCAAAACAATACTATAGAAAGAGTGAATGTTTTGATTAACTCTTGCAGTAGAGATTTGGACAGCAAAGAACCATATTACATTCTTTACGGAACACTTGCCAGAGGAAGGAGATGAGGATGAAAGATTAAAGGCTCTGGTTGACTCTTGCAGATGAAAGTTGGACAGCAAGAACAACACCATATCTTTACCGAACACTCTTTAGCTTCCTGGACAACCACTGGGCGAGGGCGATATCACGTGACCCCGAGCCCCACGCTGACTGGCTGTCCCGCTCGCCACGAAGGACCCCAAGGCGGCGGACGGTCAACTAAGTCCAACAAGGTTATGTTATTGCCTATCAAAAAACTGGACAGCGCACTTAACAAATGACTTCGCGACCACCTTAAGTAATAGTATTAATAGTAGTACATTATAATTATCATGTTACAATGCTGGTGCTGCTCAGGCTGCCGCGAAAACCACCGAACCGGGCCGCCGAACCAAGGGAAGCAACGAGTTAGCTTTTTGCGAGGTCTGGCAGCCGTGGGGTCCGTCTGGTGGGGGATGCCCCGTAAAGGTGGGCGGGGGGCAGTGTCGGGACATGAGCTTAGGGGGTAGAGCTGTAGTAATGGGGGGAGAAGGGATGTGATAGTAGTAGTAGTAGTAGTAGTGGTAGAAAGGGTGGTGAATATGATAGTAGAAGTAGTGTGAGGAGGAGGAAGAGGAGGAGGCGGCGGCAGTAGTAGTAGTAGTAGTAGTAGTATAGATAGGCCCATTGCTTGCCTCACTTTCCTCACTTTTTTTCATCTTCCTTTCACTTTTTTCAAGTTTTTCTTCATTTTTCTTGACTGGCTTTCAAAATCTCCCTCACACGGTCTCGAACCCCGGACCACCAACAGACCAACGGACCAACGGCTGCCAGACCTTACCAGAGCACGGAACACTGCCCGCCCACACGCCCACACCCGCTCCCGCCTAAAAATATTATAACTATCTGTGGTGGTTGTGGTGGTGGTGGTGGTGGTGGTGAGGGGGGGTAGGGGGGTGAGAGAGGGGGGAGGGGCGCGGCGCTCCCTCGGGGGAATAAATATTTGAGTGGGAGAATATCTACGCCCCCCTCCTCCTCCTCCTCCTCCTCCTCCTCCTCCTCCTCTTCCTCCTCCTCCTCCTCCTTTTGGACTTAACACAACACATTTATACGAGACCAGAACAATACGTGTTGGCCTCGACGCGAACAGACAAACGAACGAACAAACAATAATAACAGTAATAATAATAATAATAATAATAATAATAATAATAATAATAATAATAATAATAATAATAATAATAATGATAATAATAATGATGATAACAGTCTTCTTATGTACAATTAAAGGGAAGGAAGGAAGGAAGGGATGACGCTAGTAATAATAATAATAATAATAATAATAATAATAATAATAATAATAATAATAATAATAATAATAATAATAATAATAATAATAATAATAATAATAATAATGTGTTGTCATTGTTGTTGTTGTTTGTTAATAGGGGAAGACGGGCGGCTTACGGACGGCTGCTACATAGAACCTTATTTGAGTCTTTGCATAGCTGCGGACACACACACACACACACACACACACACACACACACACACACACACACATACTAAGGGATTTTGAGCTTTACTATCCCTTACCTAAAACATTATTATTATTTATTATTATCATTATTATTATTATTATTATTATTATTATTATTATTATTATTATTATTATTATTGTTGTTGTTGTTGTTGTTATTGCTTCTGGACTGAACTTTTTGAGAACTTGAACGCCAACTCTCTCTCTCTCTCTCTCTCTCTCTCTCTCTCTCTCTCTCTCTCTCTCTCTCTCTCTCTCTCTCTCTCTCTCTCTCTCTCTCTCTCTCAGCACCAAATTTGACCCCTTCAAGCACCTTCTCTAGGAACTAATGTCACACACACACACACACACACACACACACACACACACACACACACACACACACAGGAAGCTCCTCTCTCCCTCTCTCTCTCCCTCCCTTCCACCGAATAATATTTAAATCCTTTCTTATATAACTCTACTCTTAGGCCTATAAAACTCTCTACAAGACTATACATATGCCTATGGGCCTCATAAAAACAGCCTACCTTATACATGCTAGGCGCGCGGACGCTACACTAGGCCTATGCACTCAACGCTACGGGTAGGCCTATGGACTGGACGCTAGGGGGCTAATATACAAGTTACCTGAAGTATCACAGCATGCGGACTGCTACGTAGGCCTACTAGTGGCTGCGGCCTGCACTCAGAACCTACTTTTATTGCGGCCTGCTCGGGTATGTGTGTGTGAGGGGTACGGTGAGGTGACGGCCTGCACGCCCTACGCATCTCAACCTGCTTCTCTGAGTGTGAGGGGGTAGGTTACGCTGCCAGCCTGTACTCAGCTCAGAACCTACGTTTATAATGGCCTGCTTGAGTGCTCGTGGGGGGGAGGGGGCGGTATAGTGGCGGCCTGCACCTCACATCCACTCCATGTCTCAAAAACCTACTCTTACGGCCTGCACTCAGCTCAAAACCTACTTATATTGTGGCCTGCTTGAGTATGTCTGTCGGGTATGGTCACGGCCTGCACGCCCTACATATCTTAGCCTGCACCTCACACCCATCTCCTGGACTACAGAAATAGTGGCCTGCCTGTCTGCTCGTGGGGGTCACGCTCCCGGCCTGCCTCACCCTTCCCCCGGCTCCCAACACAACACAAAACACTATTGATTCTTTCGGCACATAAATCTGAGCGCTTCCAAGCCTCGCCTACTTCTGCTACTCCTGCTCCTGCTACGCCTCGCCCTGCTTACTCTTCCTGCTCGTTTTCGTTGATCTATTCCTGCTCCTGCTGCTCTCACTCCTTCCCCTGCTCCCCCTCCTCTCCCCTGCTTAGTTGGACGGCCTGCCTACACCGCGTCACGGCACCAGTGGTCCTGCCTCACCACTACCCCCACCAACACCCGCACCCCCACACACCCACTCACACTCTACCAGCGCTGAACGCCCCCACAGCGGCCACTCATTGCTCCTCGCGTGCCCAGGGTCGTGATAGTGTTACCCAGGGCGTGCCTGGGTGTGTGTCGTGTGGGTGTGTTGCGTGGTGTGTTAGTCGCTGGGCGGCACACAGGCGGCGGCCGGGTCAGCGTGACGAGAGTCGGCTTGACGCGGTGCTGCCGCCCACGCCGTGATGTGTTCAGCGTGATGGCATGTTGCTGTCACGCCTGTCAGAGCGGGCGTGGGCGCCGCGCATGCCTGTCACAGCCGCCACGTACGGCCCAGCACACGCCAGCACGGCCCGCCGCGCAGCGCCCATCACGGCGCCACGCCTGCCGCGCCAAGCACCGCCGCGCCCTGATGAAAGGCTGGGCCCGGCGTCTGTCTGTGCCGGGGGGCGGCTCGCCCCTGACGGCGGTCACACCGCTAGCAGGACACTGTTCACGCGTGTGTCACCCGCCCGGCGCTGCGGCGGGCGTGCCGACATGCTAGCACGCGGGGGCCGTGTAGCCGTGCGGAGGCTGCGGCGCCCCGGAGCAGGGCGAGGAAGACGACGGAGCCTCGCGGCACGGCGCACCGGACCCACGAGGGATAACAACAGCCCGGCGGGACGACACACGACACGCCGCGGCCGAACCTTCCCTTGGGGCGTGAGCAGTGTTGGCTGGGGGGAGGGAGGGCTCGCCAACGCCCTACATGTCAGCGGCCAGCCTCGCGGCTCAACAGTGTCGGCCTTCATAAATAACAACAAACTCTGTACAGAGATCAAAGAAAACACGGCACGGCACGGCACACAACAAACAAACAAACAAACAAACAAACAAACTGAGAATATTATGGTGAGTGAGGGAGTAACAACAGGAGCCGTTTGTTTGTGGGTACGTACCGCGGGAAACAGTATTATTATCATTATTATTATTATTATTATTATTACCATTATTATTATTATTATTATCATTATTATTATCATCATTAATATATTTTCTGTTTATCTTTTCTTCAATTTTGTACTCCTTGCACGTCCTGAGCACAGCACCGCCACCGCCACCACCACCACCACCACCACCACCGCAGCACCAGCACCGTCACCACCACCAGCACCCGTTAGCCTCAGCACCGTGCTTGGGAGGCCCACCCCCTCCTGCTCCTCCTCCTCGCCGGGACTACAAATGGCACAACCAATACGTTACGCTAATCACTCTGCGTCAAAGCTACGAAGCGACTTACACGATACTCATTATTGCGTAGACTTGCGTATTGCATCTTGCTGCTGCTGCTGCTGCTGCTGGCACTGTGATTCACTGGACTGTAGTACTAGGTTATTATTATTATTATTATTATCATTATTATTTTTGTGTGTTCCGTCACCACAATCATTTATCTGCACTGCGATGTGTGTGTGTGTGTGTGTGTGTGTGTGTGTGAGTTATTGCACGGCAGGGTCACAGCACTACGGTGGCTGCTGCTGCATGGCTGCTGCATGGCTGCTGAGCTGCTGCTGCTGCTGCTGCTACACTACACGCGGCGTCATGCAGCGCCGCGCCGCGCCGCACCGGGCAGCGTGGCCGCGGGGTAGTAAGTCTCGGGGTCCTGAAGGTGAGGGTTGGCACGGCCTGCTTCATTTGCACTATGGGCGGCGGCGGCGGCGGCGCGGTTCCGCAGGGCAGGGCGTGGAGGGACGGTCCGCTGCCGCCGGTCCAGGGCCAGACCTTGCGCGGCAGGACGGTTGGCCTCGGCAGGGTGCAGGGAGGGCCGCCAGGGACGCCCGGACCACAGGGGACGGCCGCAGCCCCTCAGCCCACCGCCGGCCGCCGCCGCGTGGGGGGAGGGGGGCGTTACGAGGTCTGGCTCTTGGTGGGGGTGTGGGGGGCCCCGGGGCTGTCGTCCAGGGGGTCCTGCGGCCCCGCGGAGGTCGCCGCCACCCCCTGGGGACCCCCCGCCCCCGCCGCCTCTCCGCTGTGCACCACCGTGGTGAAGTAACGCTCTGCCCGGGGGACACGCACATCAACACACACACACACACACACACACCAGCACTACTATTACATGAATTATTGCAATGTCTAGAAGAAATACTTTACTGAAATTACTTCACTGATTTTACTGATATATTACATTATTACATTACCTTAGGAATACCCCGATACTAGGGTTAATAGCTACTGCCACCCCGACACTACTATTACTACTACTACTACTATTACTACTAGCCTACCACTACTACTGCCGCACTAACCGTCTTCAATGAGCTGGGCGGAGGTGGCGTCGGCGGGCAGCGTGGGCATGAGCGTGGACATGGTGGTGTAGTCCATGGTCTCGTCCAGGCTGATGAAGGGCGTGTTCCAGCGGGGCACGGCGGGCGGCGTGGAGCGGGGCGTGGTGCGCGGCGTGCTGCCCGGGGACGTGAACAGGCTCATGCTGGTGGGCGAGATGACCCCCGACATGGCGCTCACCGGGGACATGCTGGAGTACGTGAACAGCTGTGCCGAGGAGGACAGAGAGGAAGGGTGCGTCAGGGTGCGGCAGCGGAGAGAGAGAGAGAGAGAGAGAGAGAGAGAGAGAGAGAGAGAGAGAGAGAGAGAGAGAGAGAGAGAGAGAGAGAGAGAGAGAGAGAGAGAGAGATAGAGAGAGAGAGAGAGAGGAAAGGGGAGAGAGAGAGAGTTGAGAGAGAGAGAGGGAGAGAGAGAGAAGGAGAGGAGAGTTAATGAGAAGGAAGGAGGAGGAAGGGAGAGTCAAATAGATAGGGCGAAGGAGGAAAGGGGAAGGGAGAGAGTTGAAGAGAAGTAAGGGAGGAAGGGAGTTAATGAGAAGGGAGAAGGAGGGAGTCTAATAGATAGGGTGAGGGAGGAAAGGGGAAGGGAGAGCGAGTTGAAGAGAAGACGTAAGGGAAGAAGGGAGTTAATGAGAAGGGAGAAGGAGGAAGGGAGAGTCAAATAGATAGGGTGAGGGAGGAACTGTTGGCTGGATAAGGAGGGAGGGAAAGAGAGAGGGAGATAGATAATACAGATAGATAGGGAGGTAGAGAAGGAAAGAAGAGGGAGGCTGAATAGATAGGAGAGGAAAGGAATGAACAGACAGACAGGGTGAGGGAGGGAGAGAGCGCGAAATTGATAGGAAGGGAGAGAGAGAAATAGATAGATAAACAGATGGATAAGGAGGTGAGTAAACAGATAGACAGATAGACATAAAGAGAGCGCTAGATACAGCATGCACAATAGTCTACGGGAAGGAGTCTCCACGCCACACTAACACACGGCGTCTGCAACACAAGACATGAACACTGTCGAGACTCTTGCCAACATTAACTTGGGTGCCTTTCCACCAAGCGAATCGATTCCATTCATGAAGAATCAACACAATTCATGATTCATCTTGACTCGCCACACTAATTTCAATGTAATCGTTTCCACCAAGCGAATCGAGTCAATTCAAATCATGGCGATTCAGAATCACTGATTGATTTGGTCCCATTTTTTGATGAGTCACGGCGAGTCAGTCGAGGAGTTAGCACCATGACAGTGGACGTGCTGACTAGTTTAGTGCGAGAATGACGTGCAACATAATTATGATCCTAGTGATCCTGTGCACCGAGATCGGGATGACATGGCTGCTCTGTGGATCCAGTTAACTCCGCCAACATTTTGAATTGTTCTGTAGTCATCCAAAGGAATTCATAAAACTTTTCTGAATTATTTACCAAATCTGGGAACAGATGTACAAAGCTCCCAAATTCAGGTCTATTAATATTGATTTCATGGACCCAAACACTTTGGTGACGCCTTCGCCGCCTCAGCCACGGCAACGCTGCTGCATCAGCGACAGCGCACACGTCCATTCTCATGAAAGCCAGGCTTGGTCCTGCCTTCTGAATGCTGATTCAGACTCAGTCACTAGGAACTGTGATGATTCAAAATGAATCAAGTCAAATGATTCTTCATGAATTGAATCGATTCGATCCGCTTGGTGGAGATGCAGCCTTATAACACAACTATGGAACCAGTGAGTCATAGTAACACCCCAACAAGTGATATGGGTACTACCCTGTTCTGTCCTGACTTTCCCTCATAGTTACTTGTGTATTCATTTTGACTCACGCATTTATTTGTCAATGATTCAGTGGCTGAGGGACGCAGGACACAGCCAATGTCCTCCTGTCTAATACAAAGGTTAAGGGCCAGGCCTCCTATATGTGTGTGGTTGTATTCATCTGTATATCTATTCTTTTATTTGTTTCTTTGCCTCCACCACCACCAGATTCCCTACAGCCACCCCTTGGTTACACAGCTTTGGTTCTTCATGCCCTTCAGTGCCAGGGACATATACTTGTGGCACTGAGGCCCTGTGGCACTTCACTAACTCTAAGACACACCGGCCAGCCAGCAAGACTGAGGCCGTGAGTGGCGCTGACAACACAAATAAAACCCACCTGTCCATGCTCGTGGTGGTGGTGGTGGTTGGGGGAGGGGGAGGAGGGGGGGTCATGGTGGTGGTGGTGGTGGTGCTGGTGGTAGCGGCTGGTGGTGGTGGAGGTGGTGGTGGTGGTGTTGGGTATAAGGAGGCGGAGGTTGCCGTCCTGTTGGTACACACGCACCCCCCCCAAGCAAGCACTGGAAGCGTCCCCACACACACACACCTAAGGAGGCCACGTACAGCGTTAGTCCCAGGATGCACGTCATCACACCACCTCTGCCTGCCTGTCACACATCACAACACACTCTCAACCTCTGCCTGCCTGTCACACATCACAACACACTCCATGGCTCAACACACTCTCCACCTCTGCCTGCCTGTCATACATCACAACACACTCCATGGCTCAACACACTCTCCACCTCTCCTGTCAAAGCAACACACTCTCCTGCTCTCTGTTCTCAGGCCAACACACTCCATATCATGCAGTACCAGGGCTTGAGTCTGTGCTTACTGTCCACTTGCTGTACAAGGTGTGGCATCCCTCTGGCTAACAGTGTGGCATCCCTCTGGCTAACAGTGTGGCATCCCTCTGGCTAACAGTGTGGCATCCCTCTGGCTAACAGTGTGGCATCCCTCTGGCTAACAGTGTGGCATCCCTCTGGCTAACAGTGTGGCATCCCTCTGGCTAACAGTGTGGCATCCCTCTGGCTAACAGT
>NC_066569.1:11139331-11151831 GCF_024679095.1 Eriocheir sinensis
ACACACACACACACACACACACACACAAAAGCTTTAGTTCAAACCCACACACAAGTTAATCAAACACACACACACACACACACACACACACACACACACACACACACACACACACACACACACGGGGGCGGGTTGCTTGGTTATCTCAGGTGCCTCTACCATACACATGTGATGCAGTTGTCTCCTCTCTCTGTGTGTGTGACTTAGAGCATAGTAACAATGTATTACTTGAACTGGAGAGCTCGGTGAAGGAAGGGAAGGACAGGGAGGGAGGGAGGAGGGAAAGAAGGATAGGGAAGAATGAAGGAAAAGGGAAGAGGGAAGGGAGAGAGAGAGAGAGAGAGAGAGAGAGAGAGAGAGAGAGAGAGAGAGAGAGAGAGAGAGAGAGAGAGAGAGAGAGAGAGAGAGAGAGAGAGAGAGAGAGAGAGAGAGAGAGAGAGAGAGAGAAAGGTAAACAAAACAATCATAATAATATCCACAATAACAAATACACAACATAAACTAATTATAATAACAATAATAATAATAATAACAATAATAATAATAATAGGATAAAAACATAAGTATAGATGACAGGAAGGTTTTAAGAGAGAGAGAGAGAGAGAGAGAGAGAGAGAGAGAGAGAGAGAGAGAGAGAGAGAGAGAGAGAGAGAGAGAGAGAGAGAGAGAGAGAGAGAGAGAGAGAGAGAGAGAGAGAGAGAGAGAGAGAGAGAGAGAGATAATGAAGAGAGCTTTGGTCATTATAGAGCCTGACCTAGAATAGAGTTTAGGTATGATAGAACTTGGGCCGAGATAGAGTTTGGGCCATAGAGAGCTTAGGGCCATGATAGAGGAAGGGACACAGAACTGTAGGTCACAAAAGAGTTTAGGGCTGTGATGGAGCTTGGGCCAGGGCAGAGCAAGGGCCATAGAGCTTAGACCAGTGATTCCCAACCGGTGTGCCGCGGCACCAAGGGGTGCCGTGAGATCTTTTGAGGGTGCCGCCAAAATTCAGGGGAAAAAATTGCATTAACTTCACTCTCTCTGCTTCTGCTGCTGCTGCACAATTTAGCGATCGAATTAAGTATACATGCATGGTTCACTCTTGTCTATTTGTGTGTATGTCTTGTATCATAGTGTAACACTGTAACTACTTGAATACATTGTGCAACTACTGTAAAACTTGTCACAATTACATATTTGTATTATAATACCATTTTTTGTAATAGCAGGATCAGTGTAAGGAAAATTTTCATATCTATGTATAAGGTGTTGTTACATCGATGCAAAATGTCGAAATGAAAAAAATATATATAATAAAAAAACAACGGAGATTTTAAATATGTATTTCCTTATAAGGGTGCCGGGAAGTTTTGAAAGGCTTGCCAAGGGTGCCGCAAACTAGAAAAGGTTGGGAACCACTGGCTTAGACCATAGAGAGCTTGGCCCGAGGTAGAACGAGGGCCACAGGGTGTGGCAGAGGAAGGGCCATAGAGCTTAGGCCATAATAAAGCTTGACCCAGAATAGTTTAGGCCATGATAAAGCTTGGGTCAATAGAGTTTGCACCACAGTAAAGTTCAGAGTACAGCAGAGGAAGGGCCATAGAGCTTAGGGCCATGACAAAGCTTGAGTTTAGGCCACAGTAGAGTTCAGAGTACGGCAGAGGAAGGGCCATAGAGCTTAGGGCCATGATAGAGCTTGAGTTTAGGCCAACGTAGAGTTCAGAATATGGCAGAGGAAGGTCCACAGAGCTTAGGGCCATGATAGAGCTTGAGTTTTGGCCACAGAGGAAGGGCCATAGAGCTTAGGGCCATGATAGAGCTTGAGTTTAGGCCACAGTAGAGTTCAGAGTTCGACAGAGGAAGGCCCATAGAGCTTAGGGCCATGATAGAGCCTGAGTTTTGGCCACAGAGGAAGGGCCATAGAGCTTAGGGCCATGATAGACCTTGAGTTTAGGCTACAGTAGAGTTCAGAGTTCGACAGAGGAAGGCCCATAGAGCTTAGGGCCATGATAGAGCCTGAGTTTTGGCCACAGAGGAAGGGCCATAGAGCTTAGGGCCATGATAGACCTTGAGTTTAGGCTACAGTAGAGTTCAGAGTTCGACAGAGGAAGGCCCATAGAGCTTAGGGCCATGATAGAGCCTGAGTTTTGGCCACAGAGGAAGGGCCATAGAGCGTAGGGCCATGGCAGAGCCTGAGTTTGAGCCGCAGAAGAGGTTGTTGTGATGCTAACCTTCTCTGGGCTGGGGGGAGACAACTGCTCTTGTGTGTGGGGGGGGCGGGGGGTCCTGACTAGAGGGGGGGGCTACCGAGGAGCTGGTTCTAACTACCACCGGGGGGAGCGCACCTGAGGCGGAAATGGTTACTTTGCCCCCGCTGTGGACCAGGTGGGGGGAGTGCACCGGGGGGGGACCTGCGGGGCGAGAGAGAAAATACAAATAAAAATAAAATGGTAAATAATAATAACACAATAATGAGGTAGTGAAATTATAAAGGAATGAAGCAAGAAAGGAAGGAGATGCAAAATTAATGTGGTTAGGCGTACTGAATAATTACAATGGCTTACAAGGCATACATGTGTCCTTGTTTGCTGTGTGTGTGTGTGTGTATGTGTGGGTGTGGGTGTGTGTGTGTGTGTGTGTGTGTGTGTGTATGTGTGGGTGTGGGTGTGTGTGTGAAGCAGGCACAAGCTATCATGCACAAGGACACTCGATAAGGAAAAAAATTAAGCTTGAAATGAAGGTTGAAAAATCTAGATCTGTCGTTAGAAGCGTTGCCCAGGAAGTGTATGTGTGTGTGTGTGTGTGTGTGTGCATGTGTGTGTGGCCCTGTGGGAGTGTCGGCACCTTGACCCTGGGGCAGACACAGCACCAGGAGACACACACACACATACACACACACCAGCGGTCATTCTCAGTACGGTGCGTGGGAGGGAAGAGCTCAGGGTATGCATGGAGGCTTCACTTCATGCGGTAAGGAAACATAAGAGAAGGAAGGAAGTAAGGAAGGAAGGAAGGAAGGAAGGAGGGAAAAGTCAAGTAACCGCTGCATTGCCGAGCCAATAAGAATATCAACTACAGAATTCATGTGCGGAATTAGAGAAAAAGCAGAAGAAATAAGGATAAGCCATAAGGAAGGAGTAAGACAGAGCTGAGGAGTATATCAAACTTATAAAAGATTACAGTGGTCCCTCAAATAGTACAGCTTCCAATAGTTCGTCTTTCGTTTTATGCAGATTGTCATTGAAGATCTTTGAGGATTTTTAAATTTCCTGCTCGTCAGAAAATTTAAAAATCCTAAAAAATCTTCTATGAAAATCCACATAAAACCAAAACCTAACTATTGGAAACTGTACTATTTGAGGGATGGCTGTATAAGGAACAAAGGTGACTGACACGAGAGGTTTACCAATTCACTACAGAAAAAGAACCAAATGAATAAGTGAAATAAAAAGAAAGAGAAGGAAAATAAATAAGACAGAGCTGAGGAATATATCAAACTTAAAAAAGCTTATAAGGAACAAAGGTGACTGGCACGAGAGGTTTACCAATTCACTACAGAAAAAGAACCAAATGAATAAGTGAAATAAAAAGAAAGAGAAGGAAAATATATAAGACAGAGCTGAGGAATATATCAAACTTAAAAAAGATTATAAGGAGCAAAGGTTACTGGCACGAGAGGTTTACCAATTCACTACAGAAAAAAGAATCAAATGAAAAAGTGAAATAAAAAGAAAGAGAAGGAAAATAAATAAAGCTGAGGGAACGTGGTCCAGGGGAGTCAAGAGACGCTACGCACGGACAGTTATTGAGGGTGCCGGGAGGACTGAGAGAGGGCCGGGACGAAGAGAGAAGAGGAGAAACAAGTGGAGTTAATAACGGAGGGACAGTTATTGAGGGTGCCGGGAGGACTGAGAGAGGGCCAGGATGAAGAGAGAAGAGGAGAAACAAGTGGAGTTAATAACGGAGGGACAGTTATTGAGGGTGCCGGGAGGACTGAGAGACTAAGAGACGCTATGCACGGACAGTTATTGAGGGTGCCGGGAGGACTGAGAAAGGGCCAGGATGAAGAGAGAAGAGGAGAAACAAGTGGAGTTAATAACGGAGGGACAGTTATTGAGGGTGCCGGGAGGACTGAGAGACTAAGAGACGCTATGCACGGACAGTTATTGAGGGTGCCGGGAGGACTGAGAAAGGGCCGGGACGAAGAGAGAAGAGGAGAAACAAGTAGAGTTAATAACAGAGGGGAGCAAAACCAGCGTTGAGAGAGTCATGTTAACTTCAAAATCGCACAAACGCCACAAAATGCTTCCGCCTCTAAAGCCTTGTCCCGGAGAGCTATAGGGCAGACCAGCTTATCTAGGGTCACTATATAGGGAGTAGGGGAGAGGGAGCTATGCTTGAGTAGAGCAGTGCGTATTGGCTCACTAAGAAAGGGGAGACGTTAGGACAGGGAAGCGTATCTAGGGTCACTCAGGGTGGGTAAGGAGACACGTGAGGGCAGGGAAGTGTATCTAGGGTCACTCAGGGTGGGTAAGGAGATACGTGAGGGCAGGGAAGTGTATCTAGGGTCACTCAGGGTGGGTAAGGAGACACGTGAGGGCAGAACAGTGCATCTAGGGTCACTCAGGGTGGGTACGGAGATGCGTTAGGGCAGGGAAGTGTACCTAGAATCACTATTCATATAAGGGAGAGACACTATGGCAGAACAGTGCATCTAGGGTCACTCAGGGTGGGTAAGGAGACATGTTAGGGCAGGGAAGTGTATCTAGAATCACTATTCATATAAGGGAGAGACACTATGGCAGAACAGTGCATCTAGGGTCACTCAGGGTGGGTACGGAGATGTGTTAGGGCAGGGAAGTGTACCTAGAATCACTATTCGTATAAGGGAGAGACACTATGCCAGAACAGTGCATCTAGGGTCACTCAGGGTGGGTAAGGAGATGCGTTAGGGCAGGGAAGTGTATCTAGAATCACTATACGTATAAGGGAGAGACACTATGGCAGAACAGTGCATCTAGGGTCACTCAGGGCGGGTACGGAGATGTGTTACGGCAGGGAAGTGTGTCTAGAATCACTATTAATGGGGGAGGAGGTGCGTTGGGCTGGGTTCACACATTGCCGAATTAGCGTTCCGTTTGGCCCCGACCTAGAAAACTTTCAGAATGGGACCAATCATGGCCGACAACCCCATGCGTCTGCCCACGTTTACCGCTGACCATGGCCACGATAACACATACTTTGTCCCGTTTTCACTGATCGAGATGGAACGGGACCAAACGGGATGCTAAATTTGCTGTGTGTGATCCCAGCTTTAGGAAGATGGGGAGTGCAGATTTCAGTGGCTTGGGATATGCACAGTAACTCTAGGCGGATAAAGGGAGAGAGCTAAAGGGTTATTCAGTGCCTGTAAAAGCAGTTAAATGGAGGGAGAGCTGAAGGGTTAACCGGTGCCTTGATGGACAGTTAATGGTTAGAAGGGAGGTGCAGTTTGCCCAAGAAGTGTAAACAGTTCTCAGAGGTTGAAAAACACACACACATACAAACAAACTCAATGCAATATGGTGTCAAAATCAATAACAGGGTCTTAAAACTATCAATATAACATCCTCTGCAAAAAATGGACAAGTTATATGGTTAGAATGTTGGCATACTACCACTGTTATGGGGGAGGGAAGGGGAGGAAGGAGCAGGGAGGGGGAGGGGAGGCACTTGGAAACACTATCAGCCGCCCAGCCAGTTATCATTAGGCTGGTATGGGCTGGGGGAACACATGGGTACCTGGGGCTGTCACAGGGTACAAGATCCATGGGCTGGGGGTTCTAACACAGGGGAGGGGGAGGTGAAGGGGAGGGGAGGCACGTGGAAACACTATCAGCCAGTTATCATTAGGCTGGTTTGGGCTGGGGGATCACATGGGTACCTGGGGCTGTCACAGGGTACAAGATCCATGGGCTGGGGGCTCTAACACAGGAGAGGGGGAGGTGAAGGGGAGGGGAGGCACTTGGAAACACTATCAGCCAGTTATCATTAGGCTGGTATGGGCTGGGGGATCACATGGGTACCTGGGGCTGTCACAGGGTACAAGATCCATGGGCTGGGGACTCTAACACAGGGGAGGGGGAGGTGAAGGGGAGGGGAGGCACTTGGAAACACTATCAGCCAGTTATCATTAGGCTGGTATGGGCTGGGGGAACACATGGGTACCTGGGGCTGTCACAGGGTACAAGATCCATGGGCTGGGGGTTCTAACACAGGGAGGGGAGGTGAAGGGAGGAGGCACTTGAAACACTATCAGCCAGTTATCATTAGGCTGGTATGGGCTGGGGGAACACATGGGTACCTGGGGCTGTCACAGGGTACAAGATCCATGGGCTGGGGGCTCTAACACAGGGGAGGGGGAGGTGAAGGGGAGGGGAGGCACTTGGAAACACTATCAGCCAGTTATCATTAGGCTGGTATGGGCTGGGGGAACACATGGGTACCTGGGGCTGTCACAGGGTACAAGATCCATGGGCTGGGGGCTCTAACACAGGAGAGGGGGAGGTGAAGGGGAGGGGAGGCACTTGGAAACACTATCAGCCAGTTATCATTAGGCTGGTATGGGCTGGGGGAACACATGGGTACCTGGGGCTGTCACAGGGTACAAGATCCATGGGCTGGGGGTTCTAACACAGGGGAGGAGGTGGTGAAGGGGGCAGGAGGGACACATGGGTTAACACAGGGTAAAAAATATATTATGCGTCATGTATCATCGTAAACAATAGAGGTAGTTCTCCTGTTATTGATGCATTGCTGTGTGTGTGTGTGTGCGTGTGTGTGTGTGTGCCCATCAGCTTGAACATCCATGAGTGAGTGCTGGCGATGGGGACACACACACGCACACACACACGCACACACAGCACACAGTATGATCATAATAATAACCTTACTTATGCTCTAAACTACAGCCTTTAATACTTGGTCATCACTTTTACTGGTGGGCACTACAACCTATAACTTCTCATTAGGTCAAGCAGCATTCCTATATAGTCAACTCACCCAGACTGACTCACTAACTATACTCATGTCACTCACTATCAATACCAGACCAAGATCACTCTACATTCCCAAGAGTGCCACTCTAGTGCCCTGGGTGACAGAGGCATGCCACTACACCCACGGCAAAGGGAAAGGTAAGGAGGGGCAGGGGAAGGGCCACTCCGCCACACGCTAAGGGCACCACCTAGGGGCTGTCTAGGGCTAGTGGTCTGCACAGTACTGTTGACTCTTGGGGGGGGTGCCTGGCATGGAGGAGGGCTTGGGCTGGCCTGCAACACATGGCAACACTCTCTTACTGGCCAACACTTGGCAGGCTTTCGTCTTCTGTCTGTTATGACTTTTATCGTTTCCAATGACATGAAAGGTGGGCACTGCACCTCAGGGAACTACTGCTCCAGTAGCTTAGTGGTTAATGCTCTGCATTGGCAGGCTGTGGCCTGGCAGGTGGAGGTTTGAGCCCCGCTCAGGCCGGGATATTTCCGCTGCCAAGGAGCGGTTACTGTCCCTCCCTGAGCAAGGGGACCAAGGGTGTGTGTTGTGTGGAGACCCCGGCAGTACCCAGACACACTAATGAGCCTTGTTTTAATAGGGAGGGAACTTGCTGGCCATGACGACCCAGCTCGTGAGCAGGCCATGGTGAATTACTGTTATTGTTATTATTGTTGTTGCTGTTGTTGCTATGGAGTTTGTATGTGCCCAAGACCTCCACCTTACACAGGCAAGGGAAGGGGAGGGTTCTGTATTCCAGGGAAGGGAGGGAAGGGGAGGGTTCTGTATTCCAGGGAAGGGAGGGAGGGAGGGAAGGGTCAGTGTTCTGGTCTTGTGGTTAAAAAGACAGAAATTGTGACTTAGAATTGAGGGAGGGAGCGAGGGAGAGGGAGTGAGAGGGTCATGAAAGGGTCACTCCACACACATGAGAGGGCTGTGAGAGGGGAGTTTTAGACATACATGAGAGGGAATGAGTGGGAGGGAGAGTAGGAGGCCTGGGAGTTAGTGAGCCAGACAACACACACACACACACACACACACACACACACACACACACACACACACACACACACACACAAATACACACACACAAAATGAAACAGATAAAAATTTAGAAGTCTTTTTTGCTTTTTTTCATTTTTTTTTAAACTTTTCTTTTTATGCATTCCTATAACTCTCTCTCTCTCTCTCTCTCTCTCTCTCTCTCTCTCTCTCTCTCTCTCTCTCTCTCTCTCTCTCTCTCTCTCTCTCTCTCTCTCTCTCTCTCTCTCTCTCTCTACACACACATATCTCTACCTTGGGCCGAGCTAACTAGCCTCAGCCCTGGACAGCACATGTCAGCACAGCACACGGCTACTCTGGCACACTACAGCACAGTCTGGCACCCTATGGACACACTACACAGGCAGACGCTAGCAAGGAGTATGTGTCAGGCACTCGGATTAGCTCAGTCAGTCGATGGACCTTAATACTATGCACCCGGCTGTCTCTCCCCCACACACAGGACTGTTGCTCAGGGTCCAGGCTCAGTGCAGGCCAGGGTGGTGCTCTCAGACTCCTCCGTCCCTCGCCTCAACTTTTTCCAAGGGGCCAGATGGGAGGTTACTTGGGTTCTCATCATGACTGGAGTTTTTTTTTTTTTTTACGTTGTTGCCTGGGCCTGATGGTGTTCCAATACAAATATGAATACGAATATGAATTTGTATACACACAGAAATTTTGAAATGTTCGTCAGATTACTCACAGAATATGAATATTTCTCTTGTATTCGAAAACATATGAGAACACTTTAATTTCTATCAATAATTATTCAAATACGAATACACCCAAATACGGTATTCAAGTGATTCCAATATGAACACCAAGTACAAATACTCCATCCCTGTTTCTCCTGAGTGTTCTCTCAGGCTCATGGTGCAGAGGAAGGCTCAGACCACCACCACCACCAGGGACATTCTCAAGTGGCAGCCTCTCGGTGCTCATCTCTGTCACGCTGGCTGGGCCTTGATAGGGTTGCTGCCTTGAGCTCAGATTTTTATTTATTTATTTATTTTTTTTTTTTACAGCTAAGGAGACAGTTCAAGGGCGTAAAGAAAAATATATATAAAAAAGCCCGCTACTCACTGCTCCTGAAATATACGTAATGCAATATCTCACTCTACAATACGGAACACTTATGTATTTTAAGGGATGGGTGGCAACGCTAACCCCCGAGCCTGTGCCGGAGACTGCCTGTTATCCTGCAGCTCCTTTGTTTTGAGACAGGAGGAGGAAATACAGTGATAACCTTATGGTTCTAGAGGCCTTATGTATGGCAGCTTGTGTTTCTAAAGCCCTTATGCATGGTAGCTTATACAGGCCTTGTGCATGGTAGCTTATATAGGCCTTGTGCATGGTAGCTTATATAGGCCTTGTGCATGGTAGCTTATATAGGCCTTGTGCATGGTAGCTTATATAGGCCTTGTGCATGGTAGCTTATATAGGCCTTGTGCATGGTAGCTTATATAGGCCTTGTGCATGGTAGCTTGTATTCCTAGAGGCTTTATGTATGGGAGTTTGAAGAGGCCTTATGTATGGTAGCTTATTAAGGCCCTATGTATGGTAGTTTCTGGAGGGCTTATGCATGGTATCTCTCTTCCTTCCTGATGTGAGTACAGACTGGGCAAGGCTGTGTACAGATTGGCAGGGACACACTCTCTGGTTGCCTTGGAAATAATTTGGGAGTCTGTTCCACCCTCAATCTGACTGACTGACTGATTATTATTATTATTATTATTATTATTATTATTATTATTATTATTATTATTTATTTTTATTTCTTATTCTTTTTTACTTGATTGTGTGGTGGGAGAGAGACTGGTGGGTGAGAGAGAGAGAGAGAGAGAGAGAGAGAGAGAGAGAGAGAGAGAGAGAGAGAGAGAGAGAGAGAGAGAGAGAGAGAGAGAGAGAGAGAGAGAGAGAGAGGGTGTGTTGCGAGGCTGTGTGGTGAGGGGGGGTGTGGTGGGGGTGGAGGAAGGTGGTGGTGGCGGCTGCGGCGGCGGTGGCGGCGGGGGGCGGCGCGGGGGGGCCCACCAACCCACCGTGGTCGAGGTCGGAGTGCCAGGAGGAGGCGTGGGAGGAGAGGGAGGCGGGGGACTGCGAGTAGTACGCCAGGTCGGCCTTCTCCATCGGGTCCTCCTCAGAGCTGACCCGACGCACTCTCTTGCTGCGGGGCTCCAGCGGGGAGTGAGGGTCGTGCGGCCGCCCCATCGCTAGCGGGCCTGGAATGAGGGGAAGGGGTGAGAGGGTGCTGTGTGGGGTGGCTGTGTGATCGAAGAGGCTGTCACACTCTTATCTCCATGAGTTGTTGTTTTTTTTATTTATTTATTTATTTATTTTTTTTTTTTGAGGGGCCTGGATGGTAGTTGGCCCCAGCCCGTCATGGCGCAGGCAAGTGTTTATAGTGTATCTATCTATCTCATTACAGGGATATTAGACACACGAAACATCTGTCAGGAGATCAACACACACACACACACACACACACACACACACACACACACACACACACACACAGTACCCAGAGATCAACTATAATGAGCTTGCTTTTGTTGGGAGGGTACTTGCTTTATTTATTACTTATTTTTTACGTTTCCATCTATGGCTGGGGCAGGCTTTCTTTGTGGTCCTGGTGGTCCTGGCCCCAGCCCGTCATGGCGTTGGCAAGTGTTTATAGTGGCGCCATCTTGCTTGATTCATGCTGCTCCCCACAGCTCATCTTTGACCCTCTCTTTAGGGAGAGAATCCATAGTCTGAGTTGGCAGGCGGTCTTCAGGACAACTTGTGGGTAGTCTTGGGCCGTGGTGAATTACACACACACACACACACACACACACACAAACACACACACACAGTCACCTTCCATCCCTCACACTTCCCGTCCCCACACTTACTGTCAGCCCGTTCCATGACACACACACACACACACACACACACACACACACACACACAACCCCAAGCCTCAACACACACACTCAAACAGTCACCTTCCATCCCTCACACTTCCCGTCCCCTAACACTCACTCTCCCCCACACTTACTGTCAGCCTGTTCCATGACACACACACACACACACACACACACACACACACTCACATTGTCACCTCCCCCCACTTCCATCCCTCACACTTCCCGTCCCCCTAACACACACTCACTCTCCCCCACACTTACTGTCAGCCCGTTCCATGACACACACACACACACACACACACACACACTCACATTGTCACCTCCCCCCACTTCCATCCCTCACACTTCCCGTCCCCCTAACACACACTCACTCCCACACTTACTGTCAGCCCGTTCCATGTAGGTGGTGTAGGCGGCGGGCATGAGGGTGTGGTCAGGCACGGGCGAGGTGTAGGTGGTGTAGTAGGTCGGGTTCTCCATCTTGATCGTGTTGACGGCCGCCCCACCGCTACCTACGGCCATTATGGAGGCTAAGAGGGGGAGGGAGATGTGCCGTTAAACCTTCACTCGACAGCTGCCATTATTCCTTCCCTGCAGCTCGCCGAACCCAGACAGACAGACAGACGGATGGATGGACAGGCAGTGACAGTACAGTAGCCATTGAGATATACTGACAAGCTTTGGTATTGAAAGTGACGGCCAGCTTACCAGTTAACACACACACACACACACACACACACACACACACACACAGCTTACCATACATACATACATACAGACAGACAGACAGATAGATAGACTTGGATACTGATAGATTGACAGACAGACAGACATACAGACAGTCTCTCTCTCACACACACACACACACACACACACAGTCAGTCAGTCAAACATACTTACAGACAGACAGATAGATGGACAGTTACACACACAGACAGTCTCACAGTCAGTCAACCAGTCACTCATTCACACAGCCTTTCAACCACTCAATTCCACACCCAGTCAACCAATCAACCAGTCAGACAGTCTTTCAACCAGTCACCCATTCACACAGCCTTTCAACCACTCAATTCCACACCCAATCAACCAGTCAGACAGTCTTTCAACCACTCATTTCTACAGTCAGTCAACCAGTCACTCATTCAAACAGCCTTTCAACCACTCCCTTCCACATAGAGTCAGTCACCCAATCAGTCAGTCAGTCAGCCAGTCAGTAAGCCAGCCACATAGTGCATTCAATTTACACCTCTTATTAATGCAAGGTCTGTCTGGGGGGGGCGGCAGGAGCTGTGAGGATATGACCAAGTGAAAGCTTATTACACACACAATGGCAGCTCTCCTCGCCCCAGCCCCTCGGAAGGACGGGCTGACGACGGGGAGCTGCATGGGTAGTCAGCACACACAGCAGTAGTGGGAGTGGTGACAGGCTGAACCTATTATGCTTCGTGACAGGCTGTATCAATTATGCTGAGGGTCAAATGTGCTGTGTGTGCTGACTGGGACTTATTCTGTACTCTACACTACACTACTGACTTTAAATAT
>NC_066569.1:11161831-11164331 GCF_024679095.1 Eriocheir sinensis
TATTTCATAGTTATTTCTTTTCATTAACTTCTATGCTCGTCTTTTGGGGTTCTTTTCTTATTCCAATTTATAACTAACTAATCTATTTTTCGTTCCTTGTATTTTCTAGCTATTTCTTTTTATTAACCTTTATGCGAGTCATTATTCCAATTTATAAATAACTTATCTATTCTTCTTTCTATATTTTTCTATTTAATTCTGTTCATCAACTTCTATGCTCATCTTTGTAGTACTTTTCTTATTCCAATTTATAACTAACTAATCTATTTTTCTTTCTCTATATTTTCTAGTTATTTCTTTTCATTAATTTCTATGCTTGTTTTTTTAGTGCTTATCTTATTTCAATATATAACAAACTTATCTATTCTTCTTTCCTTATTGTTCTAGTTATTTCTTTTTATTAACTTCTATCCTCGTCTTTTTTGGTACTTTTCTTATTCCAATCTATAACTAACTAATCTATTTTTCTTTCCTTATATTTTCTAGTTATTTCTTTTTATTAACTTCTATGCTTGTCTTTTTGGTGCTTCTCTTATTCCAATCTATAAACAACTAATCTATTCTTTCCTTATTTTCCCAGATATTTCTTTTTATTAATTCGTATGCTCGTCTTTTGGGTATTTTTCTTATTCCAATCAATAACTAACTAATCTATTATTTTCTTATATTTTCTAGTTATTTCTTTTCATTAACTTATATGCTCGTCTTTTTGTGTACTTTTCTTATTCGAATATATAACTAATCTATTCCTTGTTCCTTATATTTTCTAGCTATTTCTTTTTATTAACTTGTATGCCTGTCTTTTTTGGTGCTTTTCTTATTCCAATTTATAACTAACTAATCTATTCTTCTTTCCATATTTTTCTATTTACTTCTTTTCATTAACTTCTACGCTCGTTTTTTAGTACTTTCCTTACTCCAATCTATAACTAACTAATCTATTCTTCATTCCTTATTTTTCTAGTTACTTTTTTTATTAACCTCTATGCTCGTCTTTTTGTTTTGTTTTTTCTTATTCCAAATTATAACTAACTAATCTATTTTTCTTTCCTTAATTTTCCAGGTATTTCTTTTTATTAACTTGTATGCTTGTCTTTTTTGGTGGTTTTCTTATTCCAATTAATAACTAACTAGTCAATTCTTCTTTCCATATTTTTTTATTTACTTCTTTTCATTAACTTCTATGGTCGTCTTTTTGGTAATTTTCTTTATTCCAGTCTGTAATTAACTAATCTATTCTTCGTTCCATATTTTTCTAGTTATTTCTTTTATTAACCTCTGTGCTCGTCTTTTTAGTGCTTTTCTTATTCCGATCAATAACTAACTATCTATTCTTTCCTTATTTTTCTAGTTATTTCTTTTCATTAACTTCTATGCTCGTCTCCTTGGGTTCTTTTCTTATTCCAATTTATAACTAATTAATCTATTCCTCTTTCCTTATATTTTCTAGCTATTTCTTTTTATTAACTTGTATGCTTGTCTTTTTTGGTACTTTTCTAATTCCAATGTATAACTAATTAATCTATTCTTTTTTCCAATTTTTCTATATACTTCTTTTCATTAGCTTCTATGCTCGTCTTTTTAGTACCTTCCTTATTCCAATCTATAACTGAGTAATCTATCCTGCGTTCCTTTTATTTTCTAGTTATTTATTTTATTAACTTTTATGCTCGTCTTTTTGGTGCTTTTCTTATTTCAATCTATTACTAACTTTTCTAGTTATTTCTTTTTATTAACTTCTATGCTTGTCTTTTTGGTGCTTTTCTTATTTCAATCTATAACTAAATAATCTGTTCTTCGTTCCTTAATTTTCTAGTTATTTCTTTTTATTAACTTCTATGCTCGTTTTTTGGTGCTGTTCTTATTCCAATCTATAACTAACTAATAATTTTTTTCCCTTATTTTAGTGCTTTTCTTATTCCAATTTATAATTAACTAATCTTTTATTCGTTCCTTATATTTTGTAGTTACTTTTTTCAATAACTTTTATGCCTGTCTTTTTTAGTGCTTTTTATATTTCAGTCTATAACTAACTAATCTATTTTTCTTTCCTTATATTTTCTAGTTATTTCTTTTAATTAACTTGTGTGCTCGTCTTTTTCGTAGTTTTCTTATTCCAATTTATAACTAACTAATCTATTCTTTCCTTATTTTTCCACTTATTTCTTTTTATTAACCTCTATGCTTGTCTTTTTGGTGCTTTTCTTATTCCAATTTATAACTAACTAAACTATTCTTTCCTTATTTTCCCAGGCATTTCTTTTTATTATTTATATGCTCGTCTTTTTGGTGCTTTTCTTATTCCAGTTTATAACTAACTCATCTATCCTTCCCTTATTTTTCCAGGTATTTCTTTTCCTTATATTTTCTAGCTATTTCTTTTTATTAACTTGTATGCTTGTCTTTTTTGGTGCTTTTATTATTCCAATTTATAACTAACTAATATATTCCTCTTTCCATATTTTTCTATTTACTTCTTTTCTATGCTCGACTTTTTTGT